>NW_026777653.1:0-155138 GCF_028023285.1 Balaenoptera ricei
TACCCTAACCCATACCCTACGCCGTACCCGAACCCTAAGCCGTACCCTAACCCTAACCCTAAGCCTAACCCTAACCCTAGGCTACCCTTGACTGCTTCTGCCTCCAATAGATTTCCTAAGCACTAGTGTTTGAAGGAACAGCTTAAAAAGAGTATCCTAATGCGATTTCTTTATAATGTATGTGTTCCTTATTTTATCCTAGTGTCTAAACTCTTCTCCATGGCTGGACCCCCAAATAATATTCCTTTACGTGCTAAGAGGTATCTAGAGAGTGGGATAGGTTTAATAACTACCCTAACCCTAACGCGTACCCTAACCCTAACCCCTACCCTAACCCTAACACGTACCCTAATCCTAACCCGTACCCTAAACCGATCCCTAACCCTAACACTAACCCTAACCCTAACCCAAACCCATACCCTACGCCGAACCCGTACCCTAAGCCGTACCCTAAGCCTAACCCTAAGCCTAGCCCTAACCCTAGGCTACCCTTGAGTGCTTCGGTCTCCAATAGATTTCCTAAGAACTAGTGTTTTAAGGAACAGCTTAAAAACAGAATCCTAATGTGATTTCTAACCTGTACCCTAAACCGAGCCCTAACCCTAACACTAACCCTAACCCTAACCCTAACCCATACCCTACGCCGTACCCGAACCCCTCCCCGAACCCGTACCCTAAGCCGTACCCTAAGCCTAACCCTAAGCCTAACCCTAACCCTAGGCTACCCTTGACTGCTTCTGCCTCCAATAGATTTCCTAAGCACTAGTGTTTGAAGGAACAGCTTAAAAAGAGAATCCTAATGTGATTTCTTTATAATGTATGTGTTCCTTATTTTATCCTAGTGTCTAAACTCTTCTCCATGGCTGGACCCCCAAATAATATTCCTTTACGTGCTAAGGGGTATCTAGAGAGTGGGATAGGTTTAATAACTACCCTAACCTCTAGCGTACCCTAACCCTAACACCTACCCTAACCCTAACACGTACCCTAATCCTAACCCGTACCCTAAACCGTGTCCTAACCCTAACACTAACCCTAACCCTAACCCTAACCCATACCCTACGCCGTACCCGAACCCCTCCCCGAACCCGTACCCTAAGCCGTACCCTAAGCCTAACCCTAAGTCTAACCCTAACCCTAGGCTACCCTTGACTGCTTCTGCCTCCAATAGATTTCCTAAGCACTAGTGTTTGAAGGAACAGCTTAAAAAGAGAATCCTAATGTGATTTCTTTATAATGTATGTGTTCCTTATTTTATCCTAGTGTCTAAACTCTTCTCCATGGCTGGACCCCCAAATAATATTCCTTTACGTGCTAAGGGGTATCTAGAGAGTGGGATAGGTTTAATAACTACCCTAACCCTAACGCGTACCCTAACCCTAACCCCTACCCTAACCCTAACGCGTACCCTAACCCTAACCCCTACCCTAACCCTAACACGTACCCTATTCCTAACCCGTACCCTAAACCGAGCCCTAACCCTAACACTAACCCTAACCCTAACCCTAACCCATACCCTACGCCGTACGCGAACCCTAAGCCGTACCCTAAGCCTAACCCTAAGCCTAACCCTAACCCTAGGCTACCCTTGACTGCTTCTGCCTCCAATAGATTTCCTAAGCACTAGTGTTTGAAGGAACAGCTTAAAAAGAGAATCCTAATGTGATTTCTTTATAATGGGTGTGTTCCTTATCTTATCCTAGTGTCTAAACTCTTCTCCATGGCTGGACCCCCAAATAATATTCCTTTACGTGCTAAGGGGTATCTATAGAGTGGGATAGGTTTAATAACTACCCTAACCCTAACGCGTACCCTAACCCTAACCCCTACCCTAACCCTAACACGTACCCTAATCCTAACCCGTACCCTAAACCGAGCCCTAACCCTAACACTAACCCTAACCCTAACCCTAACCCATACCCTACGCCGTACCGGAACCCCTCCCCGAACCCCTACCCTAAGCCGTACCCTAAGCCTAACCCTAAGCCTAACCCTAACCCTAGGCTACCCTTGACTGCTTCTGCCTCCAATAGATTTCCTAAGCACTAGTGTTTTAAGGAACAGCTTAAAAAGAGAATCCTAATGTGATTTCTTTATAATGGGTGTGTTCCTTATCTTATCCTAGTGTGTAAACTCTTCTCCATGGCTGGACCCCCAAATAATATTCCTTTACGTGCTAAGGGGTATCTAGAGAGTGGGATAGGTTTAATAACTACCCTAACCCTAACGCGTACCCTAACCCTAACCCCTACCCTAACCCTAACACGTACCCTAATCCTAACCCGTACCCTAAACCGAGCCCTAACCCTAACACTAACCCTAACCCTAACCCTAACCCATACCCTACGCCGTACCCGAACCCCTCCCCAAACCCGTACCCTAAGCCGTACCCTAAGCCTAACCCTAAGCCTAACCCTAACCCTAGGCTACCCTTGACTGCTTCTGCCTCCAATAGATTTCCTAAGCACTAGTGTTGTAAGGAACAGCTTAAAAAGAGAATCCTAATGTGATTTCTTTATAATGGGTGTGTTCCTTATCTTATCCTAGTGTCTAAACTCTTCTCCATGGCTGCACCCCCAAATAATATTCCTTTACGTGCTAAGGGGTATCTAGAGAGTGGGATAGGTTTACTAACTACCCTAACCCTAATGCGTACCCTAACCCTAACCCCTACCCTAACCCTAACACGTACCCTAATCCTAACCCGTACCCTAAACCGAGCCCTAACCCTAACACGAACCCTAACCCTAACCCTAACCCATACCCTACACCGTACCCGAACCCCTCCCCGAACCCCTACCCTAAGCCGTACCCTAACCCTAACCCTAAGCCTAACCCTAACCCTAGGCTACCCTTGACTGCTTCTGCCTCCAATAGATTTCCTAAGCACTAGTGTTTGAAGGAACAGCTTAAAAAGAGAATCCTAATGCGATTTCTTTATAATGTATGTGTTCCTTATTTTATCCTAGTGTCTAAACTCTTCTCCATGGCTGGACCCCCAAATAATATTCCTTTACGTGCTAAGGGGTATCTAGAGAGTGGGATAGGTTTAATAACTACCCTAACCCTAACGCGTACCCTAACCCTAACCCCTACCCTAACCCTAACACGTACCCTAATCCTAACCCGTACCCTAAACCGATCCCTAACCCTAACACTAACCCTAACCCTAACCCAAACCCATACCCTACGCCGAACCCGTACCCTAAGCCGTACCCTAAGCCTAACCCTAAGCCTAGCCCTAACCCTAGGCTACCCTTGAGTGCTTCGGTCTCCAATAGATTTCCTAAGAACTAGTGTTTTAAGGAACAGCTTAAAAACAGAATCCTAATGTGATTTCTAACCCGTACCCTAAACCGAGCCCTAACCCTAACACTAACCCTAACCCTAACCCTAACCCATACCCTACGCCGTACCCGAACCCCTCCCCGAACCCGTACCCTAAGCCGTACCCTAAGCCTAACCCTAAGCCTAACCCTAACCCTAGGCTACCCTTGACTGCTTCTGCCTCCAATAGATTTCCTAAGCACTAGTGTTTGAAGGAACAGCTTAAAAAGAGAATCCTAATGTGATTTCTTTATAATGTATGTGTTCCTTATCTTATCCTAGTGTCTAAACTCTTCTCCATGGCTGGACCCCCAAATAATATTCCTTTACGTGCTAAGGGGTATCTAGAGAGTGGGATAGGTTTAATAACTACCCTAACCCTAACGCGTACCCTAACCCTAACCCCTACCCTAACCCTAACACGTACCCTAATCCTAACCCGTACCCTAAACCGAGCCCTAACCCTAACACTAACCCTAACCCTAACCCATACCCTACGCCGTACCCGAACCCTAAGCCGTAACCTAAGCCTAACCCTAAGCCTAACCCTAACCCTAGGCTACCCTTGACTGCTTCTGCCTCCAATAGATTTCCTAAGCACTAGTGTTTTAAGGAACAGCTTAAAAAGAGAATCCTAATGTGATTTCTTTATAATGTATGTGTTCCTTATTTTATCCTAGTGTCTAAACTCTTCTCCAAGGCTGGACCCGCAAATAATATTCCTTTACGTGCTAAGGGGTATCTAGAGAGTGGGATAGGTTTAATAACTACCCTAACCCTAACGCGTACCCTAACCCTAACACCTACCCTAACCCTAACACGTACCCTAATCCTAACCCGTACCCTAAACCGAGCCCTAACCCTAACACTCACCCTAACCCTAACCCTAACCCATACCCTATGCCGTACCCGAACCCCTCCCCGAACCCGTACCCTAAGCCATACCCTAAGCCTAACCCTAAGCCTAACCCTAACCCTAGGCTACCCTTGACTGCTTCTGCCTCCAATAGATTTCCTAAGCACTAGTGTTTTAAGGAACAGCTTAAAAAGAGAATCCTAATGTGATTTCTTTATAATGTATGTGTTCCTTATTTTATCCTAGTGTCTAAACTCTTCTCCATGGCTGGACCCCCAAATAATATTCCTTTACGTGCTAAGGGGTATCTAGAGAGTGGGATAGGTTTAATAACTACCCTAACCCTAACGCGTACCCTAACCCTAACCCCTACCCTAACCCTAACACGTACCCTAATCCTAACCCGTACCCTAAACCGAGCCCTAACCCTAACACTAACCCTAACCCTAACCCTAACCAATACCCTACGCCGTACCCGAACCCCTCCCCAAACCCGTACCCTAAGCCATACCCTAAGCCTAACCCTAAGCCTAACCCTAACCCTAGGCTACCCTTGACTGCTTCTGCCTCCAATAGATTTCCTAAGCACTAGTGTTGTAAGTAACAGCTTAAAAAGAGAATCCTAATGTGATTTCTTTATAATGTATGTGTTCCTTATTTTATCCTAGTGTCTAAACTCTTCTCCATGGCTGGACCCCCAAATAATATTCCTTTACGTGCTAAGGGGTATCTAGAGAGTGGGATAGGTTTAATAACTACCCTAACCCTAACGCGTACCCTAACCCTAACCCCTACCCTAACCCTAACACGTACCCTAATCCTAACCCGTACCCTAAACCGAGCCCTAACCCTAACACTAACCCTAACCCTAACCCTAACCCATACCCTACGCCGTACCGGAACCCTAAGCTGTACCCTAAGCCTAACCCTAAGCCTAACCCTAACCCTAGGCTACCCTTGACTGCTTCTGCCTCCAATAGATTTCCTAAGCACTAGTGTTTTAAGGAACAGCTTAAAAAGAGAATCCTAATGTGATTTCTTTATAATGTATGTGTTCCTTATTTTATCCTAGTGTCTAAAGTCTTTTCCATGGCTGGACCCGCAAATAATATTCCTTTACGTGCTAAGGGGTATCTAGAGAGTGGGATAGGTTTAATAACTACCCTAACCATAACACGTACCCTAATCCTAACCCGTACCCTAAACCGAGCCCTAACCCTAACACTAACCCTAACCCTAACCCTAACCCATACCCTACGCCGTACCCGAACCCTAAGCCGTACCCTAAGCCTAACCCTAAGCCTAACCCTAACCCTAGGCTACCCTTGACTGCTTCTGCCTCCAATAGATTTCCTAAGCACTAGTGTTTGAAGGAACAGCTTAAAAAGAGAATCCTAATGTGATTTCTTTATAATGTATGTGTTCCTTATCTTATCCTAGTGTCTAAACTCTTCTCCATGGCTGGACCCCCAAATAATATTCCTTTACGTGCTAAGGGGTATCTAGAGAGTGGGATAGGTTTAATAACTACCCTAACCCTAACGCGTACCCTAACCCTAACACCTACCCTAACCCAAACACGTACCCTAATCCTAACCCGTACCCTAAACCGAGCCCTAACCCTAACACTAACCCTAACCCTAACCCTAACCCATACCCTACGCCGTACCCGAACCCTAAGCCGTACCCTAACCCTAACCCTAAGCCTAACCCTAACCCTAGGCTACCCTTGACTGCTTCTGCCTCCAATAGATTTCCTAAGCACTAGTGTTTGAAGGAACAGCTTAAAAAGAGTATCCTAATGCGATTTCTTTATAATGTATGTGTTCCTTATTTTATCCTAGTGTCTAAACTCTTCTCCATGGCTGGACCCCCAAATAATATTCCTTTACGTGCTAAGAGGTATCTAGAGAGTGGGATAGGTTTAATAACTACCCTAACCCTAACGCGTACCCTAACCCTAACCCCTACCCTAACCCTAACACGTACCCTAATCCTAACCCGTACCCTAAACCGATCCCTAACCCTAACACTAACCCTAACCCTAACCCAAACCCATACCCTACGCCGAACCCGTACCCTAAGCCGTACCCTAAGCCTAACCCTAAGCCTAGCCCTAACCCTAGGCTACCCTTGAGTGCTTCGGTCTCCAATAGATTTCCTAAGAACTAGTGTTTTAAGGAACAGCTTAAAAACAGAATCCTAATGTGATTTCTAACCTGTACCCTAAACCGAGCCCTAACCCTAACACTAACCCTAACCCTAACCCTAACCCATACCCTACGCCGTACCCGAACCCCTCCCCGAACCCGTACCCTAAGCCGTACCCTAAGCCTAACCCTAAGCCTAACCCTAACCCTAGGCTACCCTTGACTGCTTCTGCCTCCAATAGATTTCCTAAGCACTAGTGTTTGAAGGAACAGCTTAAAAAGAGAATCCTAATGTGATTTCTTTATAATGTATGTGTTCCTTATTTTATCCTAGTGTCTAAACTCTTCTCCATGGCTGGACCCCCAAATAATATTCCTTTACGTGCTAAGGGGTATCTAGAGAGTGGGATAGGTTTAATAACTACCCTAACCTCTAGCATACCCTAACCCTAACACCTACCCTAACCCTAACACGTACCCTAATCCTAACCCGTACCCTAAACCGTGTCCTAACCCTAACACTAACCCTAACCCTAACCCTAACCCATACCCTACGCCGTACCCGAACCCCTCCCCGAACCCGTACCCTAAGCCGTACCCTAAGCCTAACCCTAAGCCTAACCCTAACCCTAGGCTACCCTTGACTGCTTCTGCCTCCAATAGATTTCCTAAGCACTAGTGTTTGAAGGAACAGCTTAAAAAGAGAATCCTAATGTGATTTCTTTATAATGTATGTGTTCCTTATTTTATCCTAGTGTCTAAACTCTTCTCCATGGCTGGACCCCCAAATAATATTCCTTTACGTGCTAAGGGGTATCTAGAGAGTGGGATAGGTTTAATAACTACCCTAACCCTAACGCGTACCCTAACCCTAACCCCTACCCTAACCCTAACGCGTACCCTAACCCTAACCCCTACCCTAACCCTAACACGTACCCTATTCCTAACCCGTACCCTAAACCGAGCCCTAACCCTAACACTAACCCTAACCCTAACCCTAACCCATACCCTACGCCGTACGCGAACCCTAAGCCGTACCCTAAGCCTAACCCTAAGCCTAACCCTAACCCTAGGCTACCCTTGACTGCTTCTGCCTCCAATAGATTTCCTAAGCACTAGTGTTTGAAGGAACAGCTTAAAAAGAGAATCCTAATGTGATTTCTTTATAATGGGTGTGTTCCTTATCTTATCCTAGTGTCTAAACTCTTCTCCAAGGCTGGACCCGCAAATAATATTCCTTTACGTGCTAAGGGGTATCTAGAGAGTGGGATAGGTTTAATAACTACCCTAACCCTAACGCGTACCCTAACCCTAACACCTACCCTAACCCTAACACGTACCCTAATCCTAACCCGTACCCTAAACCGAGCCCTAACCCTAACACGAACCCTAACCCTAACCCTAACCCATACCCTACACCGTACCCGAACCCCTCCCCGAACCCCTACCCTAAGCCGTACCCTAACCCTAACCCTAAGCCTAACCCTAACCCTAGGCTACCCTTGACTGCTTCTGCCTCCAATAGATTTCCTAAGCACTAGTGTTTGAAGGAACAGCTTAAAAAGAGAATCCTAATGCGATTTCTTTATAATGTATGTGTTCCTTATTTTATCCTAGTGTCTAAACTCTTCTCCATGGCTGGACCCCCAAATAATATTCCTTTACGTGCTAAGGGGTATCTAGAGAGTGGGATAGGTTTAATAACTACCCTAACCCTAACGCGTACCCTAACCCTAACCCCTACCCTAACCCTAACACGTACCCTAATCCTAACCCGTACCCTAAACCGATCCCTAACCCTAACACTAACCCTAACCCTAACCCAAACCCATACCCTACGCCGAACCCGTACCCTAAGCCGTACCCTAAGCCTAACCCTAAGCCTAGCCCTAACCCTAGGCTACCCTTGAGTGCTTCGGTCTCCAATAGATTTCCTAAGAACTAGTGTTTTAAGGAACAGCTTAAAAACAGAATCCTAATGTGATTTCTAACCCGTACCCTAAACCGAGCCCTAACCCTAACACTAACCCTAACCCTAACCCTAACCCATACCCTACGCCGTACCCGAACCCCTCCCCGAACCCGTACCCTAAGCCGTACCCTAAGCCTAACCCTAAGCCTAACCCTAACCCTAGGCTACCCTTGACTGCTTCTGCCTCCAATAGATTTCCTAAGCACTAGTGTTTGAAGGAACAGCTTAAAAAGAGAATCCTAATGTGATTTCTTTATAATGTATGTGTTCCTTATCTTATCCTAGTGTCTAAACTCTTCTCCATGGCTGGACCCCCAAATAATATTCCTTTACGTGCTAAGGGGTATCTAGAGAGTGGGATAGGTTTAATAACTACCCTAACCCTAACGCGTACCCTAACCCTAACCCCTACCCTAACCCTAACACGTACCCTAATCCTAACCCGTACCCTAAACCGAGCCCTAACCCTAACACTAACCCTAACCCTAACCCATACCCTACGCCGTACCCGAACCCTAAGCCGTAACCTAAGCCTAACCCTAAGCCTAACCCTAACCCTAGGCTACCCTTGACTGCTTCTGCCTCCAATAGATTTCCTAAGCACTAGTGTTTTAAGGAACAGCTTAAAAAGAGAATCCTAATGTGATTTCTTTATAATGTATGTGTTCCTTATTTTATCCTAGTGTCTAAACTCTTCTCCAAGGCTGGACCCGCAAATAATATTCCTTTACGTGCTAAGGGGTATCTAGAGAG
Source organism: Balaenoptera ricei (assembly GCF_028023285.1). Lineage (NCBI taxonomy): Eukaryota > Metazoa > Chordata > Mammalia > Artiodactyla > Balaenopteridae > Balaenoptera > Balaenoptera ricei. The sequence continues at coordinate 9,059 of NW_026777653.1, forward strand.
TGGGATAGGTTTAATAACTACCCTAACCCTAACGCGTACCCTAACCCTAACACCTACCCTAACCCTAACACGTACCCTAATCCTAACCCGTACCCTAAACCGAGCCCTAACCCTAACACTAACCCTAACCCTAACCCTAACCCATACCCTACGCCGTACCCGAACCCCTCCCCGAACCCGTACCCTAAGCCGTACCCTAAGCCTAACCCTAAGCCTAACCCTAACCCTAGGCTACCCTTGACTGCTTCTGCCTCCAATAGATTTCCTAAGCACTAGTGTTTGAAGGAACAGCTTAAAAAGAGAATCCTAATGTGATTTCTTTATAATGTATGTGTTCCTTATTTTATCCTAGTGTCTAAACTCTTCTCCATGGCTGGACCCCCAAATAATATTCCTTTACGTGCTAAGGGGTATCTAGAGAGTGGGATAGGTTTAATAACTACCCTAACCCTAACGCGTACCCTAACCCTAACCCCTACCCTAACCCTAACACGTACCCTAATCCTAACCCGTACCCTAAACCGAGCCCTAACCCTAACACTAACCCTAACCCTAACCCTAACCAATACCCTACGCCGTACCCGAACCCCTCCCCAAACCCGTACCCTAAGCCATACCCTAAGCCTAACCCTAAGCCTAACCCTAACCCTAGGCTACCCTTGACTGCTTCTGCCTCCAATAGATTTCCTAAGCACTAGTGTTGTAAGGAACAGCTTAAAAAGAGAATCCTAATGTGATTTCTTTATAATGGGTGTGTTCCTTATCTTATCCTAGTGTCTAAACTCTTCTCCATGGCTGCACCCCCAAATAATATTCCTTTACGTGCTAAGGGGTATCTAGAGAGTGGGATAGGTTTACTAACTACCCTAAACCTAATGCGTACCCTAACCCTAACCCCTACCCTAACCCTAACACGTACCCTAATCCTAACCCGTACCCTAAACCGAGCCCTAACCCTAACACGAACCCTAACCCTAACCCTAACCCATACCCTACACCGTACCCGAACCCCTCCCCGAACCCCTACCCTAAGCCGTACCCTAACCCTAACCCTAAGCCTAACCCTAACCCTAGGCTACCCTTGACTGCTTCTGCCTCCAATAGATTTCCTAAGCACTAGTGTTTGAAGGAACAGCTTAAAAAGAGAATCCTAATGCGATTTCTTTATAATGTATGTGTTCCTTATTTTATCCTAGTGTCTAAACTCTTCTCCATGGCTGGACCCCCAAATAATATTCCTTTACGTGCTAAGGGGTATCTAGAGAGTGGGATAGGTTTAATAACTACCCTAACCCTAACGCGTACCCTAACCCTAACCCCTACCCTAACCCTAACACGTACCCTAATCCTAACCCGTACCCTAAACCGATCCCTAACCCTAACACTAACCCTAACCCTAACCCAAACCCATACCCTACGCCGAACCCGTACCCTAAGCCGTACCCTAAGCCTAACCCTAAGCCTAGCCCTAACCCTAGGCTACCCTTGAGTGCTTCGGTCTCCAATAGATTTCCTAAGAACTAGTGTTTTAAGGAACAGCTTAAAAACAGAATCCTAATGTGATTTCTAACCCGTACCCTAAACCGAGCCCTAACCCTAACACTAACCCTAACCCTAACCCTAACCCATACCCTACGCCGTACCCGAACCCCTCCCCGAACCCGTACCCTAAGCCGTACCCTAAGCCTAACCCTAAGCCTAACCCTAACCCTAGGCTACCCTTGACTGCTTCTGCCTCCAATAGATTTCCTAAGCACTAGTGTTTGAAGGAACAGCTTAAAAAGAGAATCCTAATGTGATTTCTTTATAATGTATGTGTTCCTTATCTTATCCTAGTGTCTAAACTCTTCTCCATGGCTGGACCCCCAAATAATATTCCTTTACGTGCTAAGGGGTATCTAGAGAGTGGGATAGGTTTAATAACTACCCTAACCCTAACGCGTACCCTAACCCTAACCCCTACCCTAACCCTAACACGTACCCTAATCCTAACCCGTACCCTAAACCGAGCCCTAACCCTAACACTAACCCTAACCCTAACCCATACCCTACGCCGTACCCGAACCCTAAGCCGTAACCTAAGCCTAACCCTAAGCCTAACCCTAACCCTAGGCTACCCTTGACTGCTTCTGCCTCCAATAGATTTCCTAAGCACTAGTGTTTTAAGGAACAGCTTAAAAAGAGAATCCTAATGTGATTTCTTTATAATGTATGTGTTCCTTATTTTATCCTAGTGTCTAAACTCTTCTCCAAGGCTGGACCCGCAAATAATATTCCTTTACGTGCTAAGGGGTATCTAGAGAGTGGGATAGGTTTAATAACTACCCTAACCCTAACGCGTACCCTAACCCTAACACCTACCCTAACCCTAACACGTACCCTAATCCTAACCCGTACCCTAAACCGAGCCCTAACCCTAACACTAACCCTAACCCTAACCCTAACCCATACCCTACGCCGTACCCGAACCCCTCCCCGAACCCGTACCCTAAGCCGTACCCTAAGCCTAACCCTAAGCCTAACCCTAACCCTAGGCTACCCTTGACTGCTTCTGCCTCCAATAGATTTCCTAAGCACTAGTGTTTGAAGGAACAGCTTAAAAAGAGAATCCTAATGTGATTTCTTTATAATGTATGTGTTCCTTATTTTATCCTAGTGTCTAAACTCTTCTCCATGGCTGGACCCCCAAATAATATTCCTTTACGTGCTAAGGGGTATCTAGAGAGTGGGATAGGTTTAATAACTACCCTAACCCTAACGCGTACCCTAACCCTAACCCCTACCCTAACCCTAACACGTACCCTAATCCTAACCCGTACCCTAAACCGAGCCCTAACCCTAACACTAACCCTAACCCTAACCCTAACCAATACCCTACGCCGTACCCGAACCCCTCCCCAAACCCGTACCCTAAGCCATACCCTAAGCCTAACCCGAAGCCTAACCCTAACCCTAGGCTACCCTTGACTGCTTCTGCCTCCAATAGATTTCCTAAGCACTAGTGTTGTAAGTAACAGCTTAAAAAGAGAATCCTAATGTGATTTCTTTATAATGTATGTGTTCCTTATTTTATCCTAGTGTCTAAACACTTCTCCATGGCTGGACCCCCAAATAATATTCCTTTACGTGCTAAGGGGTATCTAGAGAGTGGGATAGGTTTAATAACTACCCTAACCCTAACGCGTACCCTAACCCTAACCCCTACCCTAACCCTAACACGTACCCTAATCCTAACCCGTACCCTAAACCGAGCCCTAACCCTAACACTAACCCTAACCCTAACCCTAACCCATACCCTACGCCGTACCGGAACCCTAAGCTGTACCCTAAGCCTAACCCTAAGCCTAACCCTAACCCTAGGCTACCCTTGACTGCTTCTGCCTCCAATAGATTTCCTAAGCACTAGTGTTTTAAGGAACAGCTTAAAAAGAGAATCCTAATGTGATTTCTTTATAATGTATGTGTTCCTTATTTTATCCTAGTGTCTAAAGTCTTTTCCATGGCTGGACCCGCAAATAATATTCCTTTACGTGCTAAGGGGTATCTAGAGAGTGGGATAGGTTTAATAACTACCCTAACCATAACACGTACCCTAATCCTAACCCGTACCCTAAACCGAGCCCTAACCCTAACACTAACCCTAACCCTAACCCTAACCCATACCCTACGCCGTACCCGAACCCTAAGCCGTACCCTAAGCCTAACCCTAAGCCTAACCCTAACCCTAGGCTACCCTTGACTGCTTCTGCCTCCAATAGATTTCCTAAGCACTAGTGTTTGAAGGAACAGCTTAAAAAGAGAATCCTAATGTGATTTCTTTATAATGTATGTGTTCCTTATCTTATCCTAGTGTCTAAACTCTTCTCCATGGCTGGACCCCCAAATAATATTCCTTTACGTGCTAAGGGGTATCTAGAGAGTGGGATAGGTTTAATAACTACCCTAACCCTAACGCGTACCCTAACCCTAACACCTACCCTAACCCTAACACGTACCCTAATCCTAACCCGTACCCTAAACCGAGCCCTAACCCTAACACTAACCCTAACCCTAACCCTAACCCATACCCTACGCCGTACCCGAACCCTAAGCCGTACCCTAACCCTAACCCTAAGCCTAACCCTAACCCTAGGCTACCCTTGACTGCTTCTGCCTCCAATAGATTTCCTAAGCACTAGTGTTTGAAGGAACAGCTTAAAAATAGTATCCTAATGCGATTTCTTTATAATGTATGTGTTCCTTATTTTATCCTAGTGTCTAAACTCTTCTCCATGGCTGGACCCCCAAATAATATTCCTTTACGTGCTAAGAGGTATCTAGAGAGTGGGATAGGTTTAATAACTACCCTAACCCTAACGCGTACCCTAACCCTAACCCCTACCCTAACCCTAACACGTACCCTAATCCTAACCCGTACCCTAAACCGATCCCTAACCCTAACACTAACCCTAACCCTAACCCAAACCCATACCCTACGCCGAACCCGTACCCTAAGCCGTACCCTAAGCCTAACCCTAAGCCTAGCCCTAACCCTAGGCTACCCTTGAGTGCTTCGGTCTCCAATAGATTTCCTAAGAACTAGTGTTTTAAGGAACAGCTTAAAAACAGAATCCTAATGTGATTTCTAACCTGTACCCTAAACCGAGCCCTAACCCTAACACTAACCCTAACCCTAACCCTAACCCATACCCTACGCCGTACCCGAACCCCTCCCCGAACCCGTACCCTAAGCCGTACCCTAAGCCTAACCCTAAGCCTAACCCTAACCCTAGGCTACCCTTGACTGCTTCTGCCTCCAATAGATTTCCTAAGCACTAGTGTTTGAAGGAACAGCTTAAAAAGAGAATCCTAATGTGATTTCTTTATAATGTATGTGTTCCTTATTTTATCCTAGTGTCTAAACTCTTCTCCATGGCTGGACCCCCAAATAATATTCCTTTACGTGCTAAGGGGTATCTAGAGAGTGGGATAGGTTTAATAACTACCCTAACCTCTAGCGTACCCTAACCCTAACACCTACCCTAACCCTAACACGTACCCTAATCCTAACCCGTACCCTAAACCGTGTCCTAACCCTAACACTAACCCTAACCCTAACCCTAACCCATACCCTACGCCGTACCCGAACCCCTCCCCGAACCCGTACCCTAAGCCGTACCCTAAGCCTAACCCTAAGTCTAACCCTAACCCTAGGCTACCCTTGACTGCTTCTGCCTCCAATAGATTTCCTAAGCACTAGTGTTTGAAGGAACAGCTTAAAAAGAGAATCCTAATGTGATTTCTTTATAATGTATGTGTTCCTTATTTTATCCTAGTGTCTAAACTCTTCTCCATGGCTGGACCCCCAAATAATATTCCTTTACGTGCTAAGGGGTATCTAGAGAGTGGGATAGGTTTAATAACTACCCTAACCCTAACGCGTACCCTAACCCTAACCCCTACCCTAACCCTAACGCGTACCCTAACCCTAACCCCTACCCTAACCCTAACACGTACCCTATTCCTAACCCGTACCCTAAACCGAGCCCTAACCCTAACACTAACCCTAACCCTAACCCTAACCCATACCCTACGCCGTACGCGAACCCTAAGCCGTACCCTAAGCCTAACCCTAAGCCTAACCCTAACCCTAGGCTACCCTTGACTGCTTCTGCCTCCAATAGATTTCCTAAGCACTAGTGTTTGAAGGAACAGCTTAAAAAGAGAATCCTAATGTGATTTCTTTATAATGGGTGTGTTCCTTATCTTATCCTAGTGTCTAAACTCTTCTCCATGGCTGGACCCCCAAATAATATTCCTTTACGTGCTAAGGGGTATCTATAGAGTGGGATAGGTTTAATAACTACCCTAACCCTAACGCGTACCCTAACCCTAACCCCTACCCTAACCCTAACACGTACCCTAATCCTAACCCGTACCCTAAACCGAGCCCTAACCCTAACACTAACCCTAACCCTAACCCTAACCCATACCCTACGCCGTACCGGAACCCCTCCCCGAACCCCTACCCTAAGCCGTACCCTAAGCCTAACCCTAAGCCTAACCCTAACCCTAGGCTACCCTTGACTGCTTCTGCCTCCAATAGATTTCCTAAGCACTAGTGTTTTAAGGAACAGCTTAAAAAGAGAATCCTAATGTGATTTCTTTATAATGGGTGTGTTCCTTATCTTATCCTAGTGTGTAAACTCTTCTCCATGGCTGGACCCCCAAATAATATTCCTTTACGTGCTAAGGGGTATCTAGAGAGTGGGATAGGTTTAATAACTACCCTAACCCTAACGCGTACCCTAACCCTAACCCCTACCCTAACCCTAACACGTACCCTAATCCTAACCCGTACCCTAAACCGAGCCCTAACCCTAACACTAACCCTAACCCTAACCCTAACCCATACCCTACGCCGTACCCGAACCCCTCCCCAAACCCGTACCCTAAGCCGTACCCTAAGCCTAACCCTAAGCCTAACCCTAACCCTAGGCTACCCTTGACTGCTTCTGCCTCCAATAGATTTCCTAAGCACTAGTGTTGTAAGGAACAGCTTAAAAAGAGAATCCTAATGTGATTTCTTTATAATGGGTGTGTTCCTTATCTTATCCTAGTGTCTAAACTCTTCTCCATGGCTGCACCCCCAAATAATATTCCTTTACGTGCTAAGGGGTATCTAGAGAGTGGGATAGGTTTACTAACTACCCTAACCCTAATGCGTACCCTAACCCTAACCCCTACCCTAACCCTAACACGTACCCTAATCCTAACCCGTACCCTAAACCGAGCCCTAACCCTAACACGAACCCTAACCCTAACCCTAACCCATACCCTACACCGTACCCGAACCCCTCCCCGAACCCCTACCCTAAGCCGTACCCTAACCCTAACCCTAAGCCTAACCCTAACCCTAGGCTACCCTTGACTGCTTCTGCCTCCAATAGATTTCCTAAGCACTAGTGTTTGAAGGAACAGCTTAAAAAGAGAATCCTAATGCGATTTCTTTATAATGTATGTGTTCCTTATTTTATCCTAGTGTCTAAACTCTTCTCCATGGCTGGACCCCCAAATAATATTCCTTTACGTGCTAAGGGGTATCTAGAGAGTGGGATAGGTTTAATAACTACCCTAACCCTAACGCGTACCCTAACCCTAACCCCTACCCTAACCCTAACACGTACCCTAATCCTAACCCGTACCCTAAACCGATCCCTAACCCTAACACTAACCCTAACCCTAACCCAAACCCATACCCTACGCCGAACCCGTACCCTAAGCCGTACCCTAAGCCTAACCCTAAGCCTAGCCCTAACCCTAGGCTACCCTTGAGTGCTTCGGTCTCCAATAGATTTCCTAAGAACTAGTGTTTTAAGGAACAGCTTAAAAACAGAATCCTAATGTGATTTCTAACCCGTACCCTAAACCGAGCCCTAACCCTAACACTAACCCTAACCCTAACCCTAACCCATACCCTACGCCGTACCCGAACCCCTCCCCGAACCCGTACCCTAAGCCGTACCCTAAGCCTAACCCTAAGCCTAACCCTAACCCTAGGCTACCCTTGACTGCTTCTGCCTCCAATAGATTTCCTAAGCACTAGTGTTTGAAGGAACAGCTTAAAAAGAGAATCCTAATGTGATTTCTTTATAATGTATGTGTTCCTTATCTTATCCTAGTGTCTAAACTCTTCTCCATGGCTGGACCCCCAAATAATATTCCTTTACGTGCTAAGGGGTATCTAGAGAGTGGGATAGGTTTAATAACTACCCTAACCCTAACGCGTACCCTAACCCTAACCCCTACCCTAACCCTAACACGTACCCTAATCCTAACCCGTACCCTAAACCGAGCCCTAACCCTAACACTAACCCTAACCCTAACCCATACCCTACGCCGTACCCGAACCCTAAGCCGTAACCTAAGCCTAACCCTAAGCCTAACCCTAACCCTAGGCTACCCTTGACTGCTTCTGCCTCCAATAGATTTCCTAAGCACTAGTGTTTTAAGGAACAGCTTAAAAAGAGAATCCTAATGTGATTTCTTTATAATGTATGTGTTCCTTATTTTATCCTAGTGTCTAAACTCTTCTCCAAGGCTGGACCCGCAAATAATATTCCTTTACGTGCTAAGGGGTATCTAGAGAGTGGGATAGGTTTAATAACTACCCTAACCCTAACGCGTACCCTAACCCTAACACCTACCCTAACCCTAACACGTACCCTAATCCTAACCCGTACCCTAAACCGAGCCCTAACCCTAACACTCACCCTAACCCTAACCCTAACCCATACCCTATGCCGTACCCGAACCCCTCCCCGAACCCGTACCCTAAGCCATACCCTAAGCCTAACCCTAAGCCTAACCCTAACCCTAGGCTACCCTTGACTGCTTCTGCCTCCAATAGATTTCCTAAGCACTAGTGTTTTAAGGAACAGCTTAAAAAGAGAATCCTAATGTGATTTCTTTATAATGTATGTGTTCCTTATTTTATCCTAGTGTCTAAACTCTTCTCCATGGCTGGACCCCCAAATAATATTCCTTTACGTGCTAAGGGGTATCTAGAGAGTGGGATAGGTTTAATAACTACCCTAACCCTAACGCGTACCCTAACCCTAACCCCTACCCTAACCCTAACACGTACCCTAATCCTAACCCGTACCCTAAACCGAGCCCTAACCCTAACACTAACCCTAACCCTAACCCTAACCAATACCCTACGCCGTACCCGAACCCCTCCCCAAACCCGTACCCTAAGCCATACCCTAAGCCTAACCCTAAGCCTAACCCTAACCCTAGGCTACCCTTGACTGCTTCTGCCTCCAATAGATTTCCTAAGCACTAGTGTTGTAAGTAACAGCTTAAAAAGAGAATCCTAATGTGATTTCTTTATAATGTATGTGTTCCTTATTTTATCCTAGTGTCTAAACTCTTCTCCATGGCTGGACCCCCAAATAATATTCCTTTACGTGCTAAGGGGTATCTAGAGAGTGGGATAGGTTTAATAACTACCCTAACCCTAACGCGTACCCTAACCCTAACCCCTACCCTAACCCTAACACGTACCCTAATCCTAACCCGTACCCTAAACCGAGCCCTAACCCTAACACTAACCCTAACCCTAACCCTAACCCATACCCTACGCCGTACCGGAACCCTAAGCTGTACCCTAAGCCTAACCCTAAGCCTAACCCTAACCCTAGGCTACCCTTGACTGCTTCTGCCTCCAATAGATTTCCTAAGCACTAGTGTTTTAAGGAACAGCTTAAAAAGAGAATCCTAATGTGATTTCTTTATAATGTATGTGTTCCTTATTTTATCCTAGTGTCTAAAGTCTTTTCCATGGCTGGACCCGCAAATAATATTCCTTTACGTGCTAAGGGGTATCTAGAGAGTGGGATAGGTTTAATAACTACCCTAACCATAACACGTACCCTAATCCTAACCCGTACCCTAAACCGAGCCCTAACCCTAACACTAACCCTAACCCTAACCCTAACCCATACCCTACGCCGTACCCGAACCCTAAGCCGTACCCTAAGCCTAACCCTAAGCCTAACCCTAACCCTAGGCTACCCTTGACTGCTTCTGCCTCCAATAGATTTCCTAAGCACTAGTGTTTGAAGGAACAGCTTAAAAAGAGAATCCTAATGTGATTTCTTTATAATGTATGTGTTCCTTATCTTATCCTAGTGTCTAAACTCTTCTCCATGGCTGGACCCCCAAATAATATTCCTTTACGTGCTAAGGGGTATCTAGAGAGTGGGATAGGTTTAATAACTACCCTAACCCTAACGCGTACCCTAACCCTAACACCTACCCTAACCCAAACACGTACCCTAATCCTAACCCGTACCCTAAACCGAGCCCTAACCCTAACACTAACCCTAACCCTAACCCTAACCCATACCCTACGCCGTACCCGAACCCTAAGCCGTACCCTAACCCTAACCCTAAGCCTAACCCTAACCCTAGGCTACCCTTGACTGCTTCTGCCTCCAATAGATTTCCTAAGCACTAGTGTTTGAAGGAACAGCTTAAAAAGAGTATCCTAATGCGATTTCTTTATAATGTATGTGTTCCTTATTTTATCCTAGTGTCTAAACTCTTCTCCATGGCTGGACCCCCAAATAATATTCCTTTACGTGCTAAGAGGTATCTAGAGAGTGGGATAGGTTTAATAACTACCCTAACCCTAACGCGTACCCTAACCCTAACCCCTACCCTAACCCTAACACGTACCCTAATCCTAACCCGTACCCTAAACCGATCCCTAACCCTAACACTAACCCTAACCCTAACCCAAACCCATACCCTACGCCGAACCCGTACCCTAAGCCGTACCCTAAGCCTAACCCTAAGCCTAGCCCTAACCCTAGGCTACCCTTGAGTGCTTCGGTCTCCAATAGATTTCCTAAGAACTAGTGTTTTAAGGAACAGCTTAAAAACAGAATCCTAATGTGATTTCTAACCTGTACCCTAAACCGAGCCCTAACCCTAACACTAACCCTAACCCTAACCCTAACCCATACCCTACGCCGTACCCGAACCCCTCCCCGAACCCGTACCCTAAGCCGTACCCTAAGCCTAACCCTAAGCCTAACCCTAACCCTAGGCTACCCTTGACTGCTTCTGCCTCCAATAGATTTCCTAAGCACTAGTGTTTGAAGGAACAGCTTAAAAAGAGAATCCTAATGTGATTTCTTTATAATGTATGTGTTCCTTATTTTATCCTAGTGTCTAAACTCTTCTCCATGGCTGGACCCCCAAATAATATTCCTTTACGTGCTAAGGGGTATCTAGAGAGTGGGATAGGTTTAATAACTACCCTAACCTCTAGCGTACCCTAACCCTAACACCTACCCTAACCCTAACACGTACCCTAATCCTAACCCGTACCCTAAACCGTGTCCTAACCCTAACACTAACCCTAACCCTAACCCTAACCCATACCCTACGCCGTACCCGAACCCCTCCCCGAACCCGTACCCTAAGCCGTACCCTAAGCCTAACCCTAAGCCTAACCCTAACCCTAGGCTACCCTTGACTGCTTCTGCCTCCAATAGATTTCCTAAGCACTAGTGTTTGAAGGAACAGCTTAAAAAGAGAATCCTAATGTGATTTCTTTATAATGTATGTGTTCCTTATTTTATCCTAGTGTCTAAACTCTTCTCCATGGCTGGACCCCCAAATAATATTCCTTTACGTGCTAAGGGGTATCTAGAGAGTGGGATAGGTTTAATAACTACCCTAACCCTAACGCGTACCCTAACCCTAACCCCTACCCTAACCCTAACGCGTACCCTAACCCTAACCCCTACCCTAACCCTAACACGTACCCTATTCCTAACCCGTACCCTAAACCGAGCCCTAACCCTAACACTAACCCTAACCCTAACCCTAACCCATACCCTACGCCGTACGCGAACCCTAAGCCGTACCCTAAGCCTAACCCTAAGCCTAACCCTAACCCTAGGCTACCCTTGACTGCTTCTGCCTCCAATAGATTTCCTAAGCACTAGTGTTTGAAGGAACAGCTTAAAAAGAGAATCCTAATGTGATTTCTTTATAATGGGTGTGTTCCTTATCTTATCCTAGTGTCTAAACTCTTCTCCATGGCTGGACCCCCAAATAATATTCCTTTACGTGCTAAGGGGTATCTATAGAGTGGGATAGGTTTAATAACTACCCTAACCCTAACGCGTACCCTAACCCTAACCCCTACCCTAACCCTAACACGTACCCTAATCCTAACCCGTACCCTAAACCGAGCCCTAACCCTAACACTAACCCTAACCCTAACCCTAACCCATACCCTACGCCGTACCGGAACCCCTCCCCGAACCCCTACCCTAAGCCGTACCCTAAGCCTAACCCTAAGCCTAACCCTAACCCTAGGCTACCCTTGACTGCTTCTGCCTCCAATAGATTTCCTAAGCACTAGTGTTTGAAGAAACAGCTTAAAAAGAGAATCCTAATGTGATTTCTTTATAATGTATGTGTTCCTTATCTTATCCTAGTGTCTAAACTCTTCTCCATGGCTGGACCCCCAAATAATATTCCTTTTCGTGCTAAGGGGTATCTAGAGAGTGGGATAGGTTTAATAACTACCCTAACCCTAACGCGTACCCTAACCCTAACACCTACCCTAACCCTAACACGTACCCTAATCCTAACCCGTACCCTAAACCGAGCCCTAACCCTAACCCTAACCCTAACCCTAACCCATACCCTACGCCGTACCCGAACCCCTCCCCGAACCCGTACCCTAAGCCGTACCCTAAGCCTAACCCTAAGCCTAACCCTAACCCTAGGCTACCCTTGACTGCTTCTGCCTCCAATAGATTTCCTAAGCACTAGTGTTTTAAGGAACAGCTTAAAAAGAGAATCCTAATGTGATTTCTTTATAATGGGTGTGTTCCTTATCTTATCCTAGTGTGTAAACTCTTCTCCATGGCTGGACCCCCAAATAATATTCCTTTACGTGCTAAGGGGTATCTAGAGAGTGGGATAGGTTTAATAACTACCCTAACCCTAACGCGTACCCTAACCCTAACCCCTACCCTAACCCTAACACGTACCCTAATCCTAACCCGTACCCTAAACCGAGCCCTAACCCTAACACTAACCCTAACCCTAACCCTAACCCATACCCTACGCCGTACCCGAACCCCTCCCCAAACCCGTACCCTAAGCCGTACCCTAAGCCTAACCCTAAGCCTAACCCTAACCCTAGGCTACCCTTGACTGCTTCTGCCTCCAATAGATTTCCTAAGCACTAGTGTTGTAAGGAACAGCTTAAAAAGAGAATCCTAATGTGATTTCTTTATAATGGGTGTGTTCCTTATCTTATCCTAGTGTCTAAACTCTTCTCCATGGCTGCACCCCCAAATAATATTCCTTTACGTGCTAAGGGGTATCTAGAGAGTGGGATAGGTTTACTAACTACCCTAACCCTAATGCGTACCCTAACCCTAACCCCTACCCTAACCCTAACACGTACCCTAATCCTAACCCGTACCCTAAACCGAGCCCTAACCCTAACACGAACCCTAACCCTAACCCTAACCCATACCCTACACCGTACCCGAACCCCTCCCCGAACCCCTACCCTAAGCCGTACCCTAACCCTAACCCTAAGCCTAACCCTAACCCTAGGCTACCCTTGACTGCTTCTGCCTCCAATAGATTTCCTAAGCACTAGTGTTTGAAGGAACAGCTTAAAAAGAGAATCCTAATGCGATTTCTTTATAATGTATGTGTTCCTTATTTTATCCTAGTGTCTAAACTCTTCTCCATGGCTGGACCCCCAAATAATATTCCTTTACGTGCTAAGGGGTATCTAGAGAGTGGGATAGGTTTAATAACTACCCTAACCCTAACGCGTACCCTAACCCTAACCCCTACCCTAACCCTAACACGTACCCTAATCCTAACCCGTACCCTAAACCGATCCCTAACCCTAACACTAACCCTAACCCTAACCCAAACCCATACCCTACGCCGAACCCGTACCCTAAGCCGTACCCTAAGCCTAACCCTAAGCCTAGCCCTAACCCTAGGCTACCCTTGAGTGCTTCGGTCTCCAATAGATTTCCTAAGAACTAGTGTTTTAAGGAACAGCTTAAAAACAGAATCCTAATGTGATTTCTAACCCGTACCCTAAACCGAGCCCTAACCCTAACACTAACCCTAACCCTAACCCTAACCCATACCCTACGCCGTACCCGAACCCCTCCCCGAACCCGTACCCTAAGCCGTACCCTAAGCCTAACCCTAAGCCTAACCCTAACCCTAGGCTACCCTTGACTGCTTCTGCCTCCAATAGATTTCCTAAGCACTAGTGTTTGAAGGAACAGCTTAAAAAGAGAATCCTAATGCGATTTCTTTATAATGTATGTGTTCCTTATTTTATCCTAGTGTCTAAACTCTTCTCCATGGCTGGACCCCCAAATAATATTCCTTTACGTGCTAAGGGGTATCTAGAGAGTGGGATAGGTTTAATAACTACCCTAACCCTAACGCGTACCCTAACCCTAACCCCTACCCTAACCCTAACACGTACCCTAATCCTAACCCGTACCCTAAACCGAGCCCTAACCCTAACACTAACCCTAACCCTAACCTATACCCTACGCCGTACCCGAACCCTAAGCCGTAACCTAAGCCTAACCCTAAGCCTAACCCTAACCCTAGGCTACCCTTGACTGCTTCTGCCTCCAATAGATTTCCTAAGCACTAGTGTTTTAAGGAACAGCTTAAAAAGAGAATCCTAATGTGATTTCTTTATAATGTATGTGTTCCTTATTTTATCCTAGTGTCTAAACTCTTCTCCAAGGCTGGACCCGCAAATAATATTCCTTTACGTGCTAAGGGGTATCTAGAGAGTGGGATAGGTTTAATAACTACCCTAACCCTAACGCGTACCCTAACCCTAACACCTACCCTAACCCTAACACGTACCCTAATCCTAACCCGTACCCTAAACCGAGCCCTAACCCTAACACTAACCCTAACCCTAACCCTAACCCATACCCTACGCCGTACCCGAACCCCTCCCCGAACCCGTACCCTAAGCCGTACCCTAAGCCTAACCCTAAGCCTAACCCTAACCCTAGGCTACCCTTGACTGCTTCTGCCTCCAATAGATTTCCTAAGCACTAGTGTTTGAAGGAACAGCTTAAAAAGAGAATCCTAATGTGATTTCTTTATAATGTATGTGTTCCTTATTTTATCCTAGTGTCTAAACTCTTCTCCATGGCTGGACCCCCAAATAATATTCCTTTACGTGCTAAGGGGTATCTAGAGAGTGGGATAGGTTTAATAACTACCCTAACCCTAACGCGTACCCTAACCCTAACCCCTACCCTAACCCTAACACGTACCCTAATCCTAACCCGTACCCTAAACCGAGCCCTAACCCTAACACTAACCCTAACCCTAACCCTAACCAATACCCTACGCCGTACCCGAACCCCTCCCCAAACCCGTACCCTAAGCCATACCCTAAGCCTAACCCTAAGCCTAACCCTAACCCTAGGCTACCCTTGACTGCTTCTGCCTCCAATAGATTTCCTAAGCACTAGTGTTGTAAGTAACAGCTTAAAAAGAGAATCCTAATGTGATTTCTTTATAATGTATGTGTTCCTTATTTTATCCTAGTGTCTAAACACTTCTCCATGGCTGGACCCCCAAATAATATTCCTTTACGTGCTAAGGGGTATCTAGAGAGTGGGATAGGTTTAATAACTACCCTAACCCTAACGCGTACCCTAACCCTAACCCCTACCCTAACCCTAACACGTACCCTAATCCTAACCCGTACCCTAAACCGAGCCCTAACCCTAACACTAACCCTAACCCTAACCCTAACCCATACCCTACGCCGTACCGGAACCCTAAGCTGTACCCTAAGCCTAACCCTAAGCCTAACCCTAACCCTAGGCTACCCTTGACTGCTTCTGCCTCCAATAGATTTCCTAAGCACTAGTGTTTTAAGGAACAGCTTAAAAAGAGAATCCTAATGTGATTTCTTTATAATGTATGTGTTCCTTATTTTATCCTAGTGTCTAAAGTCTTTTCCATGGCTGGACCCGCAAATAATATTCCTTTACGTGCTAAGGGGTATCTAGAGAGTGGGATAGGTTTAATAACTACCCTAACCATAACACGTACCCTAATCCTAACCCGTACCCTAAACCGAGCCCTAACCCTAACACTAACCCTAACCCTAACCCTAACCCATACCCTACGCCGTACCCGAACCCTAAGCCGTACCCTAAGCCTAACCCTAAGCCTAACCCTAACCCTAGGCTACCCTTGACTGCTTCTGCCTCCAATAGATTTCCTAAGCACTAGTGTTTGAAGGAACAGCTTAAAAAGAGAATCCTAATGTGATTTCTTTATAATGTATGTGTTCCTTATCTTATCCTAGTGTCTAAACTCTTCTCCATGGCTGGACCCCCAAATAATATTCCTTTACGTGCTAAGGGGTATCTAGAGAGTGGGATAGGTTTAATAACTACCCTAACCCTAACGCGTACCCTAACCCTAACACCTACCCTAACCCTAACACGTACCCTAATCCTAACCCGTACCCTAAACCGAGCCCTAACCCTAACACTAACCCTAACCCTAACCCTAACCCATACCCTACGCCGTACCCGAACCCTAAGCCGTACCCTAACCCTAACCCTAAGCCTAACCCTAACCCTAGGCTACCCTTGACTGCTTCTGCCTCCAATAGATTTCCTAAGCACTAGTGTTTGAAGGAACAGCTTAAAAAGAGTATCCTAATGCGATTTCTTTATAATGTATGTGTTCCTTATTTTATCCTAGTGTCTAAACTCTTCTCCATGGCTGGACCCCCAAATAATATTCCTTTACGTGCTAAGAGGTATCTAGAGAGTGGGATAGGTTTAATAACTACCCTAACCCTAACGCGTACCCTAACCCTAACCCCTACCCTAACCCTAACACGTACCCTAATCCTAACCCGTACCCTAAACCGATCCCTAACCCTAACACTAACCCTAACCCTAACCCAAACCCATACCCTACGCCGAACCCGTACCCTAAGCCGTACCCTAAGCCTAACCCTAAGCCTAGCCCTAACCCTAGGCTACCCTTGAGTGCTTCGGTCTCCAATAGATTTCCTAAGAACTAGTGTTTTAAGGAACAGCTTAAAAACAGAATCCTAATGTGATTTCTAACCTGTACCCTAAACCGAGCCCTAACCCTAACACTAACCCTAACCCTAACCCTAACCCATACCCTACGCCGTACCCGAACCCCTCCCCGAACCCGTACCCTAAGCCGTACCCTAAGCCTAACCCTAAGCCTAACCCTAACCCTAGGCTACCCTTGACTGCTTCTGCCTCCAATAGATTTCCTAAGCACTAGTGTTTGAAGGAACAGCTTAAAAAGAGAATCCTAATGTGATTTCTTTATAATGTATGTGTTCCTTATTTTATCCTAGTGTCTAAACTCTTCTCCATGGCTGGACCCCCAAATAATATTCCTTTACGTGCTAAGGGGTATCTAGAGAGTGGGATAGGTTTAATAACTACCCTAACCTCTAGCGTACCCTAACCCTAACACCTACCCTAACCCTAACACGTACCCTAATCCTAACCCGTACCCTAAACCGTGTCCTAACCCTAACACTAACCCTAACCCTAACCCTAACCCATACCCTACGCCGTACCCGAACCCCTCCCCGAACCCGTACCCTAAGCCGTACCCTAAGCCTAACCCTAAGCCTAACCCTAACCCTAGGCTACCCTTGACTGCTTCTGCCTCCAATAGATTTCCTAAGCACTAGTGTTTGAAGGAACAGCTTAAAAAGAGAATCCTAATGTGATTTCTTTATAATGTATGTGTTCCTTATTTTATCCTAGTGTCTAAACTCTTCTCCATGGCTGGACCCCCAAATAATATTCCTTTACGTGCTAAGGGGTATCTAGAGAGTGGGATAGGTTTAATAACTACCCTAACCCTAACGCGTACCCTAACCCTAACCCCTACCCTAACCCTAACGCGTACCCTAACCCTAACCCCTACCCTAACCCTAACACGTACCCTATTCCTAACCCGTACCCTAAACCGAGCCCTAACCCTAACACTAACCCTAACCCTAACCCTAACCCATACCCTACGCCGTACGCGAACCCTAAGCCGTACCCTAAGCCTAACCCTAAGCCTAACCCTAACCCTAGGCTACCCTTGACTGCTTCTGCCTCCAATAGATTTCCTAAGCACTAGTGTTTGAAGGAACAGCTTAAAAAGAGAATCCTAATGTGATTTCTTTATAATGTATGTGTTCCTTATTTTATCCTAGTGTCTAAACTCTTCTCCATGGCTGGACCCCCAAATAATATTCCTTTACGTGCTAAGGGGTATCTAGAGAGTGGGATAGGTTTAATAACTACCCTAACCCTAACGCGTACCCTAACTCTAACCCCTACCCTAACCCTAACACGTACCCTAATCCTAACCCGTACCCTAAACCGAGCCCTAACCCTAACACTAACCCTAACCCTAACCCTAACCAATACCCTACGCCGTACCCGAACCCCTCCCCAAACCCGTACCCTAAGCCATACCCTAAGCCTAACCCTAAGCCTAACCCTAACCCTAGGCTACCCTTGACTGCTTCTGCCTCCAATAGATTTCCTAAGCACTAGTGTTGTAAGGAACAGCTTAAAAAGACAATCCTAATGTGATTTCTTTATAATGTATGTGTTCCTTATTTTATCCTAGTGTCTAAACTCTTCTCCATGGCTGGACCCCCAAATAATATTCCTTTACGTGCTAAGGGGTATCTAGAGAGTGGGATAGGTTTAATAACTACCCTAACCCTAACGCGTACCCTAACCCTAACCCCTACCCTAACCCTAACACGTACCCTAATCCTAACCCGTACCCTAAACCGAGCCCTAACCCTAACACTAACCCTAACCCTAACCCTAACCCATACCCTACGCCGTACCTGAACCCTAAGCCGTACCCTAAGCCTAACCCTAAGCCTAACCCTAACCCTAGGCTACCCTTGACTGCTTCTGCCTCCAATAGATTTCCTAAGCACTAGTGTTTGAAGGAACAGCTTAAAAAGAGAATCCTAATGTGATTTCTTTATAATGTATGTGTTCCTTATTTTATCCTAGTGTCTAAAGTCTTTTCCATGGCTGGACCCGCAAATAATATTCCTTTACGTGCTAAGGGGTATCTAGAGAGTGGGATAGGTTTAATAACTACCCTAACCCTAACACGTACCCTAATCCTAACCCGTACCCTAAACCGAGCCCTAACCCTAACACTAACCCTAACCCTAACCCTAACCCATACCCTACGCCGTACCCGAACCCTAAGCCGTACCCTAAGCCTAACCCTAAGCCTAACCCTAACCCTAGGCTACCTTTGACTGCTTCTGCCTCCAATAGATTTCCTAAGCACTAGTGTTTGAAGGAACAGCTTAAAAAGAGAATCCTAATGTGATTTCTTTATAATGTATGTGTTCCTTATTTTATCCTAGTGTCTAAACTCTTCTCCATGGCTGGACCCCCAAATAATATTCCTTTACGTGCTAAGGGGTATCTAGAGAGTGGGATAGGTTTAATAACTACCCTAACCCTAACGCGTACCCTAACCCTAACCCCTACCCTAACCCTAACACGTACCCTAATCCTAACCCGTACCCTAAACCGAGCCATAACCCTAACACTAACCCTAACCCTAACCCTAACCCATACCCTACGCCGTACCCGAACCCTAAGCCGTACCCTAAGCCTAACCCTAAGCCTAACCCTAACCCTAGGCTACCCTTGACTGCTTCTGCCTCCAATAGATTTCCTAAGCACTAGTGTTTTAAGGAACAGCTTAAAAAGAGAATCCTAATGTGATTTCTTTATAATGTATGTGTTCCTTATTTTATCCTAGTGTCTAAACTCTTTTCCATGGCTGGACCCGCAAATAATATTCCTTTACGTGCTAAGGGGTATCTAGAGAGTGGGATAGGTTTAATAACTACCCTAACCCTAACGCGTACCCTAACCCTAACACCTACCCTAACCCTAACACGTACCCTAATCCTAACCCGTACCCTAAACCGAGCCCTAACCCTAACACTAACCCTAACCCTAACCCTAACCCATACCCTATGCCGTACCCGAACCCCTCCCCGAACCCGTACCCTAAGCCGTACCCTAAGCCTAACCCTAAGCCTAACCCTAACCCTAGGCTACCCTTGACTGCTTCTGCCTCCAATAGATTTCCTAAGCACTAGTGTTTGAAGGAACAGCTTAAAAAGAGAATCCTAATGTGATTTCTTTATAATGTATGTGTTCCTTATCTTATCCTAGTGTCTAAACTCTTCTCCATGGCTGGACCCCCAAATAATATTCCTTTACGTGCTAAGGGGTATCTAGAGAGTGGGATAGGTTTAATAACTACCCTAACCCTAACGCGTACCCTAACCCTAACACCTACCCTAACCCTAACACGTACCCTAATCCTAACCCGTACCCTAAACCGAGCCCTAACCCTAACACTAACCCTAACCCTAACCCTAACCCATACCCTACGCCGTACCCGAACCCTAAGCCGTACCCTAAGCCTAACCCTAAGCCTAACCCTAACCCTAGGCTACCCTTGACTGCTTCTGCCTCCAATAGATTTCCTAAGCACTAGTGTTTGAAGGAACAGCTTAAAAAGAGAATCCTAATGTGATTTCTTTATAATGTATGTGTTCCTTATCTTATCCTAGTGTCTAAACTCTTCTCCATGGCTGGACCCCCAAATAATATTCCTTTACGTGCTAAGGGGTATCTAGAGAGTGGGATAGGTTTAATAACTACCCTAACCCTAACGCGTACCCTAACCCTAACACCTACCCTAACCCTAACACGTACCCTAATCCTAACCCGTACCCTAAACCGAGCCCTAACCCTAACACTAACCCTAACCCTAACCCTAACCCATACCCTACGCCGTACCCGAACCCTAAGCCGTACCCTAACCCTAACCCTAAGCCTAACCCTAACCCTAGGCTACCCTTGACTGCTTCTGCCTCCAATAGATTTCCTAAGCACTAGTGTTTGAAGGAACAGCTTAAAAAGAGTATCCTAATGCGATTTCTTTATAATGTATGTGTTCCTTATTTTATCCTAGTGTCTAAACTCTTCTCCATGGCTGGACCCCCAAATAATATTCCTTTACGTGCTAAGAGGTATCTAGAGAGTGGGATAGGTTTAATAACTACCCTAACCCTAACGCGTACCCTAACCCTAACCCCTACCCTAACCCTAACACGTACCCTAATCCTAACCCGTACCCTAAACCGATCCCTAACCCTAACACTAACCCTAACCCTAACCCAAACCCATACCCTACGCCGAACCCGTACCCTAAGCCGTACCCTAAGCCTAACCCTAAGCCTAGCCCTAACCCTAGGCTACCCTTGAGTGCTTCGGTCTCCAATAGATTTCCTAAGAACTAGTGTTTTAAGGAACAGCTTAAAAACAGAATCCTAATGTGATTTCTAACCTGTACCCTAAACCGAGCCCTAACCCTAACACTAACCCTAACCCTAACCCTAACCCATACCCTACGCCGTACCCGAACCCCTCCCCGAACCCGTACCCTAAGCCGTACCCTAAGCCTAACCCTAAGCCTAACCCTAACCCTAGGCTACCCTTGACTGCTTCTGCCTCCAATAGATTTCCTAAGCACTAGTGTTTGAAGGAACAGCTTAAAAAGAGAATCCTAATGTGATTTCTTTATAATGTATGTGTTCCTTATTTTATCCTAGTGTCTAAACTCTTCTCCATGGCTGGACCCCCAAATAATATTCCTTTACGTGCTAAGGGGTATCTAGAGAGTGGGATAGGTTTAATAACTACCCTAACCCTAACGCGTACCCTAACCCTAACCCCTACCCTAACCCTAACGCGTACCCTAACCCTAACCCCTACCCTAACCCTAACACGTACCCTATTCCTAACCCGTACCCTAAACCGAGCCCTAACCCTAACACTAACCCTAACCCTAACCCTAACCCATACCCTACGCCGTACGCGAACCCTAAGCCGTACCCTAAGCCTAACCCTAAGCCTAACCCTAACCCTAGGCTACCCTTGACTGCTTCTGCCTCCAATAGATTTCCTAAGCACTAGTGTTTGAAGGAACAGCTTAAAAAGAGAATCCTAATGTGATTTCTTTATAATGTATGTGTTCCTTATTTTATCCTAGTGTCTAAACTCTTCTCCATGGCTGGACCCCCAAATAATATTCCTTTACGTGCTAAGGGGTATCTAGAGAGTGGGATAGGTTTAATAACTACCCTAACCCTAACGCGTACCCTAACTCTAACCCCTACCCTAACCCTAACACGTACCCTAATCCTAACCCGTACCCTAAACCGAGCCCTAACCCTAACACTAACCCTAACCCTAACCCTAACCAATACCCTACGCCGTACCCGAACCCCTCCCCAAACCCGTACCCTAAGCCATACCCTAAGCCTAACCCTAAGCCTAACCCTAACCCTAGGCTACCCTTGACTGCTTCTGCCTCCAATAGATTTCCTAAGCACTAGTGTTGTAAGGAACAGCTTAAAAAGAGAATCCTAATGTGATTTCTTTATAATGTATGTGTTCCTTATTTTATCCTAGTGTCTAAACTCTTCTCCATGGCTGGACCCCCAAATAATATTCCTTTACGTGCTAAGGGGTATCTAGAGAGTGGGATAGGTTTAATAACTACCCTAACCCTAACGCGTACCCTAACCCTAACCCCTACCCTAACCCTAACACGTACCCTAATCCTAACCCGTACCCTAAACCGAGCCCTAACCCTAACACTAACCCTAACCCTAACCCTAACCCATACCCTACGCCTTACCTGAACCCTAAGCCGTACCCTAAGCCTAACCCTAAGCCTAACCCTAACCCTAGGCTACCCTTGACTGCTTCTGCCTCCAATAGATTTCCTAAGCACTAGTGTTTGAAGGAACAGCTTAAAAAGAGAATCCTAATGTGATTTCTTTATAATGTATGTGTTCCTTATTTTATCCTAGTGTCTAAAGTCTTTTCCATGGCTGGACCCGCAAATAATATTCCTTTACGTGCTAAGGGGTATCTAGAGAGTGGGATAGGTTTAATAACTACCCTAACCCTAACACGTACCCTAATCCTAACCCGTACCCTAAACCGATCCCTAACCCTAACACTAACCCTAACCCTAACCCAAACCCATACCCTACGCCGAACCCGTACCCTAAGCCGTACCCTAAGCCTAACCCTAAGCCTAGCCCTAACCCTAGGCTACCCTTGAGTGCTTCGGTCTCCAATAGATTTCCTAAGAACTAGTGTTTTAAGGAACAGCTTAAAAACAGAATCCTAATGTGATTTCTAACCTGTACCCTAAACCGAGCCCTAACCCTAACACTAACCCTAACCCTAACCCTAACCCATACCCTACGCCGTACCCGAACCCCTCCCCGAACCCGTACCCTAAGCCGTACCCTAAGCCTAACCCTAAGCCTAACCCTAACCCTAGGCTACCCTTGACTGCTTCTGCCTCCAATAGATTTCCTAAGCACTAGTGTTTGAAGGAACAGCTTAAAAAGAGAATCCTAATGTGATTTCTTTATAATGTATGTGTTCCTTATTTTATCCTAGTGTCTAAACTCTTCTCCATGGCTGGACCCCCAAATAATATTCCTTTACGTGCTAAGGGGTATCTAGAGAGTGGGATAGGTTTAATAACTACCCTAACCTCTAGCGTACCCTAACCCTAACACCTACCCTAACCCTAACACGTACCCTAATCCTAACCCGTACCCTAAACCGTGTCCTAACCCTAACACTAACCCTAACCCTAACCCTAACCCATACCCTACGCCGTACCCGAACCCCTCCCCGAACCCGTACCCTAAGCCGTACCCTAAGCCTAACCCTAAGCCTAACCCTAACCCTAGGCTACCCTTGACTGCTTCTGCCTCCAATAGATTTCCTAAGCACTAGTGTTTGAAGGAACAGCTTAAAAAGAGAATCCTAATGTGATTTCTTTATAATGTATGTGTTCCTTATTTTATCCTAGTGTCTAAACTCTTCTCCATGGCTGGACCCCCAAATAATATTCCTTTACGTGCTAAGGGGTATCTAGAGAGTGGGATAGGTTTAATAACTACCCTAACCCTAACGCGTACCCTAACCCTAACCCCTACCCTAACCCTAACGCGTACCCTAACCCTAACCCCTACCCTAACCCTAACACGTACCCTATTCCTAACCCGTACCCTAAACCGAGCCCTAACCCTAACACTAACCCTAACCCTAACCCTAACCCATACCCTACGCCGTACGCGAACCCTAAGCCGTACCCTAAGCCTAACCCTAAGCCTAACCCTAACCCTAGGCTACCCTTGACTGCTTCTGCCTCCAATAGATTTCCTAAGCACTAGTGTTTGAAGGAACAGCTTAAAAAGAGAATCCTAATGTGATTTCTTTATAATGTATGTGTTCCTTATCTTATCCTAGTGTCTAAACTCTTCTCCATGGCTGGACCCCCAAATAATATTCCTTTACGTGCTAAGGGGTATCTAGAGAGTGGGATAGGTTTAATAACTACCCTAACCCTAACGCGTACCCTAACTCTAACCCCTACCCTAACCCTAACACGTACCCTAATCCTAACCCGTACCCTAAACCGAGCCCTAACCCTAACACTAACCCTAACCCTAACCCTAACCAATACCCTACGCCGTACCCGAACCCCTCCCCAAACCCGTACCCTAAGCCATACCCTAAGCCTAACCCTAAGCCTAACCCTAACCCTAGGCTACCCTTGACTGCTTCTGCCTCCAATAGATTTCCTAAGCACTAGTGTTGTAAGGAACAGCTTAAAAAGAGAATCCTAATGTGATTTCTTTATAATGTATGTGTTCCTTATTTTATCCTAGTGTCTAAACTCTTCTCCATGGCTGGACCCCCAAATAATATTCCTTTACGTGCTAAGGGGTATCTAGAGAGTGGGATAGGTTTAATAACTACCCTAACCCTAACGCGTACCCTAACCCTAACCCCTACCCTAACCCTAACACGTACCCTAATCCTAACCCGTACCCTAAACCGAGCCCTAACCCTAACACTAACCCTAACCCTAACCCTAACCCATACCCTACGCCGTACCTGAACCCTAAGCCGTACCCTAAGCCTAACCCTAAGCCTAACCCTAACCCTAGGCTACCCTTGACTGCTTCTGCCTCCAATAGATTTCCTAAGCACTAGTGTTTGAAGGAACAGCTTAAAAAGAGAATCCTAATGTGATTTCTTTATAATGTATGTGTTCCTTATTTTATCCTAGTGTCTAAAGTCTTTTCCATGGCTGGACCCGCAAATAATATTCCTTTACGTGCTAAGGGGTATCTAGAGAGTGGGATAGGTTTAATAACTACCCTAACCCTAACACGTACCCTAATCCTAACCCGTACCCTAAACCGAGCCCTAACCCTAACACTAACCCTAACCCTAACCCTAACCCATACCCTACGCCGTACCCGAACCCTAAGCCGTACCCTAAGCCTAACCCTAAGCCTAACCCTAACCCTAGGCTACCTTTGACTGCTTCTGCCTCCAATAGATTTCCTAAGCACTAGTGTTTGAAGGAACAGCTTAAAAAGAGAATCCTAATGTGATTTCTTTATAATGTATGTGTTCCTTATTTTATCCTAGTGTCTAAACTCTTCTCCATGGCTGGACCCCCAAATAATATTCCTTTACGTGCTAAGGGGTATCTAGAGAGTGGGATAGGTTTAATAACTACCCTAACCCTAACGCGTACCCTAACCCTAACCCCTACCCTAACCCTAACACGTACCCTAATCCTAACCCGTACCCTAAACCGAGCCATAACCCTAACACTAACCCTAACCCTAACCCTAACCCATACCCTACGCCGTACCCGAACCCTAAGCCGTACCCTAAGCCTAACCCTAAGCCTAACCCTAACCCTAGGCTACCCTTGACTGCTTCTGCCTCCAATAGATTTCCTAAGCACTAGTGTTTTAAGGAACAGCTTAAAAAGAGAATCCTAATGTGATTTCTTTATAATGTATGTGTTCCTTATTTTATCCTAGTGTCTAAACTCTTTTCCATGGCTGGACCCGCAAATAATATTCCTTTACGTGCTAAGGGGTATCTAGAGAGTGGGATAGGTTTAATAACTACCCTAACCCTAACGCGTACCCTAACCCTAACACCTACCCTAACCCTAACACGTACCCTAATCCTAACCCGTACCCTAAACCGAGCCCTAACCCTAACACTAACCCTAACCCTAACCCTAACCCATACCCTATGCCGTACCCGAACCCCTCCCCGAACCCGTACCCTAAGCCGTACCCTAAGCCTAACCCTAAGCCTAACCCTAACCCTAGGCTACCCTTGACTGCTTCTGCCTCCAATAGATTTCCTAAGCACTAGTGTTTGAAGGAACAGCTTAAAAAGAGAATCCTAATGTGATTTCTTTATAATGTATGTGTTCCTTATCTTATCCTAGTGTCTAAACTCTTCTCCATGGCTGGACCCCCAAATAATATTCCTTTACGTGCTAAGGGGTATCTAGAGAGTGGGATAGGTTTAATAACTACCCTAACCCTAACGCGTACCCTAACCCTAACACCTACCCTAACCCTAACACGTACCCTAATCCTAACCCGTACCCTAAACCGAGCCCTAACCCTAACACTAACCCTAACCCTAACCCTAACCCATACCCTACGCCGTACCCGAACCCTAAGCCGTACCCTAAGCCTAACCCTAAGCCTAACCCTAACCCTAGGCTACCCTTGACTGCTTCTGCCTCCAATAGATTTCCTAAGCACTAGTGTTTGAAGGAACAGCTTAAAAAGAGAATCCTAATGTGATTTCTTTATAATGGGTGTGTTCCTTATCTTATCCTAGTGTCTAAACTCTTCTCCATGGCTGGACCCCCAAATAATATTCCTTTACGTGCTAAGGGGTATCTAGAGAGTGGGATAGGTTTAATAACTACCCTAACCCTAACGCGTACCCTAACCCTAACCCCTACCCTAACCCTAACACGTACCCTAATCCTAACCCGTACCCTAAACCGAGCCCTAACCCTAACACTAACCCTAACCCTAACCCTAACCCATACCCTACGCCGTACCGGAACCCCTCCCCGAACCCCTTCCCTAAGCCGTACCCTAACCCTAACCCTAAGCCTAACCCTAACCCTAGGCTACCCTTGACTGCTTCGGCCTCCAATAGATTTCCTAAGCACTAGTGTTTGAAGAAACAGCTTAAAAAGAGAATCCTAATGTGATTTCTTTATAATGTATGTGTTCCTTATCTTATCCTAGTGTCTAAACTCTTCTCCATGGCTGGACCCCCAAATAATATTCCTTTTCGTGCTAAGGGGTATCTAGAGAGTGGGATAGGTTTAATAACTACCCTAACCCTAACGCGTACCCTAACCCTAACACCTACCCTAACCCTAACACGTACCCTAATCCTAACCCGTACCCTAAACCGAGCCCTAACCCTAACCCTAACCCTAACCCTAACCCATACCCTACGCCGTACCCGAACCCCTCCCCGAACCCGTACCCTAAGCCGTACCCTAAGCCTAACCCTAAGCCTAACCCTAACCCTAGGCTACCCTTGACTGCTTCTGCCTCCAATAGATTTCCTAAGCACTAGTGTTTTAAGGAACAGCTTAAAAAGAGAATCCTAATGTGATTTCTTTATAATGGGTGTGTTCCTTATCTTATCCTAGTGTGTAAACTCTTCTCCATGGCTGGACCCCCAAATAATATTCCTTTACGTGCTAAGGGGTATCTAGAGAGTGGGATAGGTTTAATAACTACCCTAACCCTAACGCGTACCCTAACCCTAACACCTACCCTAACCCTAACACGTACCCTAATCCTAACCCGTACCCTAAACCGAGCCCTAACCCTAACACTAACCCTAACCCTAACCCTAACCCATACCCTACGCCGTACCCGAACCCCTCCCCAAACCCGTACCCTAAGCCGTACCCTAAGCCTAACCCTAAGCCTAACCCTAACCCTAGGCTACCCTTGACTGCTTCTGCCTCCAATAGATTTCCTAAGCACTAGTGTTGTAAGGAACAGCTTAAAAAGAGAATCCTAATGTGATTTCTTTATAATGGGTGTGTTCCTTATCTTATCCTAGTGTCTAAACTCTTCTCCATGGCTGCACCCCCAAATAATATTCCTTTACGTGCTAAGGGGTATCTAGAGAGTGGGATAGGTTTACTAACTACCCTAACCCTAATGCGTACCCTAACCCTAACCCCTACCCTAACCCTAACACGTACCCTAATCCTAACCCGTACCCTAAACCGAGCCCTAACCCTAACACGAACCCTAACCCTAACCCTAACCCATACCCTACACCGTACCCGAACCCCTCCCCGAACCCCTACCCTAAGCCGTACCCTAACCCTAACCCTAAGCCTAACCCTAACCCTAGGCTACCCTTGACTGCTTCTGCCTCCAATAGATTTCCTAAGCACTAGTGTTTGAAGGAACAGCTTAAAAAGAGAATCCTAATGCGATTTCTTTATAATGTATGTGTTCCTTATTTTATCCTAGTGTCTAAACTCTTCTCCATGGCTGGACCCCCAAATAATATTCCTTTACGTGCTAAGGGGTATCTAGAGAGTGGGATAGGTTTAATAACTACCCTAACCCTAACGCGTACCCTAACCCTAACCCCTACCCTAACCCTAACACGTACCCTAATCCTAACCCGTACCCTAAACCGATCCCTAACCCTAACACTAACCCTAACCCTAACCCAAACCCATACCCTATGCCGAACCCGTACCCTAAGCCGTACCCTAAGCCTAACCCTAAGCCTAGCCCTAACCCTAGGCTACCCTTGAGTGCTTCGGTCTCCAATAGATTTCCTAAGAACTAGTGTTTTAAGGAACAGCTTAAAAACAGAATCCTAATGTGATTTCTAACCCGTACCCTAAACCGAGCCCTAACCCTAACACTAACCCTAACCCTAACCCTAACCCATACCCTACGCCGTACCCGAACCCCTCCCCGAACCCGTACCCTAAGCCGTACCCTAAGCCTAACCCTAAGCCTAACCCTAACCCTAGGCTACCCTTGACTGCTTCTGCCTCCAATAGATTTCCTAAGCACTAGTGTTTGAAGGAACAGCTTGAAAAGAGAATCCTAATGTGATTTCTTTATAATGTATGTGTTCCTTATCTTATCCTAGTGTCTAAACTCTTCTCCATGGCTGGACCCCCAAATAATATTCCTTTACGTGCTAAGGGGTATCTAGAGAGTGGGATAGGTTTAATAACTACCCTAACCCTAACGCGTACCCTAACCCTAACCCCTACCCTAACCCTAACACGTACCCTAATCCTAACCCGTACCCTAAACCGAGCCCTAACCCTAACACTAACCCTAACCCTAACCCATACCCTACGCCGTACCCGAACCCTAAGCCGTAACCTAAGCCTAACCCTAAGCCTAACCCTAACCCTAGGCTACCCTTGACTGCTTCTGCCTCCAATAGATTTCCTAAGCACTAGTGTTTTAAGGAACAGCTTAAAAAGAGAATCCTAATGTGATTTCTTTATAATGTATGTGTTCCTTATTTTATCCTAGTGTCTAAACTCTTCTCCAAGGCTGGACCCGCAAATAATATTCCTTTACGTGCTAAGGGGTATCTAGAGAGTGGGATAGGTTTAATAACTACCCTAACCCTAACGCGTACCCTAACCCTAACACCTACCCTAACCCTAACACGTACCCTAATCCTAACCCGTACCCTAAACCGAGCCCTAACCCTAACACTCACCCTAACCCTAACCCTAACCCATACCCTATGCCGTACCCGAACCCCTCCCCGAACCCGTACCCTAAGCCATACCCTAAGCCTAACCCTAAGCCTAACCCTAACCCTAGGCTACCCTTGACTGCTTCTGCCTCCAATAGATTTCCTAAGCACTAGTGTTTTAAGGAACAGCTTAAAAAGAGAATCCTAATGTGATTTCTTTATAATGTATGTGTTCCTTATTTTATCCTAGTGTCTAAACTCTTCTCCATGGCTGGACCCCCAAATAATATTCCTTTACGTGCTAAGGGGTATCTAGAGAGTGGGATAGGTTTAATAACTACCCTAACCCTAACGCGTACCCTAACCCTAACACCTACCCTAACCCTAACACGTACCCTAATCCTAACCCGTACCCTAAACCGAGCCCTAACCCTAACACTAACCCTAACCCTAACCCTAACCCATACCCTACGCCGTACCCGAACCCCTCCCCGAACCCGTACCCTAAGCCGTACCCTAAGCCTAACCCTAAGCCTAACCCTAACCCTAGGCTACCCTTGACTGCTTCTGCCTCCAATAGATTTCCTAAGCACTAGTGTTTGAAGGAACAGCTTAAAAAGAGAATCCTAATGTGATTTCTTTATAATGTATGTGTTCCTTATTTTATCCTAGTGTCTAAACTCTTCTCCATGGCTGGACCCCCAAATAATATTCCTTTACGTGCTAAGGGGTATCTAGAGAGTGGGATAGGTTTAATAACTACCCTAACCCTAACGCGTACCCTAACCCTAACCCCTACCCTAACCCTAACACGTACCCTAATCCTAACCCGTACCCTAAACCGAGCCCTAACCCTAACACTAACCCTAACCCTTACCCTAACCAATACCCTACGCCGTACCCGAACCCCTCCCCAAACCCGTACCCTAAGCCATACCCTAAGCCTAACCCTAAGCCTAACCCTAACCCTAGGCTACCCTTGACTGCTTCTGCCTCCAATAGATTTCCTAAGCACTAGTGTTGTAAGTAACAGCTTAAAAAGAGAATCCTAATGTGATTTCTTTATAATGTATGTGTTCCTTATTTTATCCTAGTGTCTAAACTCTTCTCCATGGCTGGACCCCCAAATAATATTCCTTTACGTGCTAAGGGGTATCTAGAGAGTGGGATAGGTTTAATAACTACCCTAACCCTAACGCGTACCCTAACCCTAACCCCTACCCTAACCCTAACACGTACCCTAATCCTAACCCGTACCCTAAACCGAGCCCTAACCCTAACACTAACCCTAACCCTAACCCTAACCCATACCCTACGCCGTACCTGAACCCTAAGCTGTACCCTAAGCCTAACCCTAAGCCTAACCCTAACCCTAGGCTACCCTTGACTGCTTCTGCCTCCAATAGATTTCCTAAGCACTAGTGTTTTAAGGAACAGCTTAAAAAGAGAATCCTAATGTGATTTCTTTATAATGTATGTGTTCCTTATTTTATCCTAGTGTCTAAAGTCTTTTCCATGGCTGGACCCGCAAATAATATTCCTTTACGTGCTAAGGGGTATCTAGAGAGTGGGATAGGTTTAATAACTACCCTAACCATAACACGTACCCTAATCCTAACCCGTACCCTAAACCGAGCCCTAACCCTAACACTAACCCTAACCCTAACCCTAACCCATACCCTACGCCGTACCCGAACCCTAAGCCGTACCCTAAGCCTAACCCTAAGCCTAACCCTAACCCTAGGCTACCCTTGACTGCTTCTGCCTCCAATAGATTTCCTAAGCACTAGTGTTTGAAGGAACAGCTTAAAAAGAGAATCCTAATGTGATTTCTTTATAATGTATGTGTTCCTTATCTTATCCTAGTGTCTAAACTCTTCTCCATGGCTGGACCCCCAAATAATATTCCTTTACGTGCTAAGGGGTATCTAGAGAGTGGGATAGGTTTAATAACTACCCTAACCCTAACGCGTACCCTAACCCTAACACCTACCCTAACCCTAACACGTACCCTAATCCTAACCCGTACCCTAAACCGAGCCCTAACCCTAACACTAACCCTAACCCTAACCCTAACCCATACCCTACGCCGTACCCGAACCCTAAGCCGTACCCTAACCCTAACCCTAAGCCTAACCCTAACCCTAGGCTACCCTTGACTGCTTCTGCCTCCAATAGATTTCCTAAGCACTAGTGTTTGAAGGAACAGCTTAAAAAGAGTATCCTAATGCGATTTCTTTATAATGTATGTGTTCCTTATTTTATCCTAGTGTCTAAACTCTTCTCCATGGCTGGACCCCCAAATAATATTCCTTTACGTGCTAAGAGGTATCTAGAGAGTGGGATAGGTTTAATAACTACCCTAACCCTAACGCGTACCCTAACCCTAACCCCTACCCTAACCCTAACACGTACCCTAATCCTAACCCGTACCCTAAACCGATCCCTAACGCTAACACTAACCCTAACCCTAACCCAAACCCATACCCTACGCCGAACCCGTACCCTAAGCCGTACCCTAAGCCTAACCCTAAGCCTAGCCCTAACCCTAGGCTACCCTTGAGTGCTTCGGTCTCCAATAGATTTCCTAAGAACTAGTGTTTTAAGGAACAGCTTAAAAACAGAATCCTAATGTGATTTCTAACCTGTACCCTAAACCGAGCCCTAACCCTAACACTAACCCTAACCCTAACCCTAACCCATACCCTACGCCGTACCCGAACCCCTCCCCGAACCCGTACCCTAAGCCGTACCCTAAGCCTAACCCTAAGCCTAACCCTAACCCTAGGCTACCCTTGACTGCTTCTGCCTCCAATAGATTTCCTAAGCACTAGTGTTTGAAGGAACAGCTTAAAAAGAGAATCCTAATGTGATTTCTTTATAATGTATGTGTTCCTTATTTTATCCTAGTGTCTAAACTCTTCTCCATGGCTGGACCCCCAAATAATATTCCTTTACGTGCTAAGGGGTATCTAGAGAGTGGGATAGGTTTAATAACTACCCTAACCTCTAGCGTACCCTAACCCTAACACCTACCCTAACCCTAACACGTACCCTAATCCTAACCTGTACCCTAAACCGTGTCCTAACCCTAACACTAACCCTAACCCTAACCCTAACCCATACCCTACGCCGTACCCGAACCCCTCCCCGAACCCGTACCCTAAGCCGTACCCTAAGCCTAACCCTAAGCCTAACCCTAACCCTAGGCTACCCTTGACTGCTTCTGCCTCCAATAGATTTCCTAAGCACTAGTGTTTGAAGGAACAGCTTAAAAAGAGAATCCTAATGTGATTTCTTTATAATGTATGTGTTCCTTATTTTATCCTAGTGTCTAAACTCTTCTCCATGGCTGGACCCCCAAATAATATTCCTTTACGTGCTAAGGGGTATCTAGAGAGTGGGATAGGTTTAATAACTACCCTAACCCTAACGCGTACCCTAACCCTAACCCCTACCCTAACCCTAACGCGTACCCTAACCCTAACCCCTACCCTAACCCTAACACGTACCCTATTCCTAACCCGTACCCTAAACCGAGCCCTAACCCTAACACTAACCCTAACCCTAACCCTAACCCATACCCTACGCCGTACGCGAACCCTAAGCCGTACCCTAAGCCTAACCCTAAGCCTAACCCTAACCCTAGGCTACGCTTGACTGCTTCTGCCTCCAATAGATTTCCTAAGCACTAGTGTTTTAAGGAACAGCTTAAAAAGAGAATCCTAATGTGATTTCTTTATAATGTATGTGTTCCTTATTTTATCCTAGTGTCTAAACTCTTTTCCATGGCTGGACCCGCAAATAATATTCCTTTACGTGCTAAGGGGTATCTAGAGAGTGGGATAGGTTTAATAACTACCCTAACCCTAACGCGTACCCTAACCCTAACACCTACCC
Organism: Balaenoptera ricei; assembly: GCF_028023285.1. NCBI lineage: Eukaryota > Metazoa > Chordata > Mammalia > Artiodactyla > Balaenopteridae > Balaenoptera > Balaenoptera ricei. Next base: position 42,295 of record NW_026777653.1, read on the forward strand.
TAACCCTAACACGTACCCTAATCCTAACCCGTACCCTAAACCGAGCCCTAACCCTAACACTAACCCTAACCCTAACCCTAACCCATGCCCTATGCCGTGCCCGAACCCCTCCCCGAACCCGTACCCTAAGCCGTACCCTAAGCCTAACCCTAAGCCTAACCCTAACCCTAGGCTACCCTTGACTGCTTCTGCCTCCAATAGATTTCCTAAGCACTAGTGTTTGAAGGAACAGCTTAAAAAGAGAATCCTAATGTGATTTCTTTATAATGTATGTGTTCCTTATCTTATCCTAGTGTCTAAACTCTTCTCCATGGCTGGACCCCCAAATAATATTCCTTTACGTGCTAAGGGGTATCTAGAGAGTGGGATAGGTTTAATAACTACCCTAACCCTAACGCGTACCCTAACCCTAACACCTACCCTAACCCTAACACGTACCCTAATCCTAACCCGTACCCTAAACCGAGCCCTAACCCTAACACTAACCCTAACCCTAACCCTAACCCATACCCTACGCCGTACCCGAACCCTAAGCCGTACCCTAAGCCTAACCCTAAGCCTAACCCTAACCCTAGGCTACCCTTGACTGCTTCTGCCTCCAATAGATTTCCTAAGCACTAGTGTTTGAAGGAACAGCTTAAAAAGAGAATCCTAATGTGATTTCTTTATAATGGGTGTGTTCCTTATCTTATCCTAGTGTCTAAACTCTTCTCCATGGCTGGACCCCCAAATAATATTCCTTTACGTGCTAAGGGGTATCTAGAGAGTGGGATAGGTTTAATAACTACCCTAACCCTAACGCGTACCCTAACCCTAACCCCTACCCTAACCCTAACACGTACCCTAATCCTAACCCGTACCCTAAACCGAGCCCTAACCCTAACACTAACCCTAACCCTAACCCTAACCCATACCCTACGCCGTACCGGAACCCCTCCCCGAACCCCTACCCTAAGCCGTACCCTAACCCTAACCCTAAGCCTAACCCTAACCCTAGGCTACCCTTGACTGCTTCTGCCTCCAATAGATTTCCTAAGCACTAGTGTTTGAAGAAACAGCTTAAAAAGAGAATCCTAATGTGATTTCTTTATAATGTATGTGTTCCTTATCTTATCCTAGTGTCTAAACTCTTCTCCATGGCTGGACCCCCAAATAATATTCCTTTTCGTGCTAAGGGGTATCTAGAGAGTGGGATAGGTTTAATAACTACCCTAACCCTAACGCGTACCCTATCCCTAACACCTACCCTAACCCTAACACGTACCCTAATCCTAACCCGTACCCTAAACCGAGCCCTAACCCTAACCCTAACCCTAACCCTAACCCATACCCTACGCCGTACCCGAACCCCTCCCCGAACCCGTACCCTAAGCCGTACCCTAAGCCTAACCCTAAGCCTAACCCTAACCCTAGGCTACCCTTGACTGCTTCTGCCTCCAATAGATTTCCTAAGCACTAGTGTTTTAAGGAACAGCTTAAAAAGAGAATCCTAATGTGATTTCTTTATAATGGGTGTGTTCCTTATCTTATCCTAGTGTGTAAACTCTTCTCCATGGCTGGACCCCCAAATAATATTCCTTTACGTGCTAAGGGGTATCTAGAGAGTGGGATAGGTTTAATAACTACCCTAACCCTAACGCGTACCCTAACCCTAACCCCTACCCTAACCCTAACACGTACCCTAATCCTAACCCGTACCCTAAACCGAGCCCTAACCCTAACACTAACCCTAACCCTAACCCTAACCCATACCCTACGCCGTACCCGAACCCCTCCCCAAACCCGTACCCTAAGCCGTACCCTAAGCCTAACCCTAAGCCTAAACCTAACTCTAGGCTACCCTTGACTGCTTCTGCCTCCAATAGATTTCCTAAGCACTAGTGTTGTAAGGAACAGCTTAAAAAGAGAATCCTAATGTGATTGCTTTATAATGGGTGTGTTCCTTATCTTATCCTAGTGTCTAAACTCTTCTCCATGGCTGCACCCCCAAATAATATTCCTTCACGTGCTAAGGGGTATCTAGAGAGTGGGATAGGTTTACTAACTACCCTAACCCTAATGCGTACCCTAACCCTAACCCCTACCCTAACCCTAACACGTACCCTAATCCTAACCCGTACCCTAAACCGAGCCCTAACCCTAACACGAACCCTAACCCTAACCCTAACCCATACCCTACACCGTACCCGAACCCCTCCCCGAACCCCTACCCTAAGCCGTACCCTAACCCTAACCCTAAGCCTAACCCTAACCCTAGGCTACCCTTGACTGCTTCTGCCTCCAATAGATTTCCTAAGCACTAGTGTTTGAAGGAACAGCTTAAAAAGAGAATCCTAATGCGATTTCTTTATAATGTATGTGTTCCTTATTTTATCCTAGTGTCTAAACTCTTCTCCATGGCTGGACCCCCAAATAATATTCCTTTACGTGCTAAGGGGTATCTAGAGAGTGGGATAGGTTTAATAACTACCCTAACCCTAACGCGTACCCTAACCCTAACCCCTACCCTAACCCTAACACGTACCCTAATCCTAACCCGTACCCTAAACCGATCCCTAACCCTAACACTAACCCTAACCCTAACCCAAACCCATACCCTACGCCGAACCCGTACCCTAAGCCGTACCCTAAGCCTAACCCTAAGCCTAGCCCTAACCCTAGGCTACCCTTGAGTGCTTCGGTCTCCAATAGATTTCCTAAGAACTAGTGTTTTAAGGAACAGCTTAAAAACAGAATCCTAAAGTGATTTCTAACCCGTACCCTAAACCGAGCCCTAACCCTAACACTAACCCTAACCCTAACCCTAACCCATACCCTACGCCGTACCCGAACCCCTCCCCGAACCCGTACCCTAAGCCGTACCCTAAGCCTAACCCTAAGCCTAACCCTAACCCTAGGCTACCCTTGACTGCTTCTGCCTCCAATAGATTTCCTAAGCACTAGTGTTTGAAGGAACAGCTTAAAAAGAGAATCCTAATGTGATTTCTTTATAATGTATGTGTTCCTTATCTTATCCTAGTGTCTAAACTCTTCTCCATGGCTGGACCCCCAAATAATATTCCTTTACGTGCTAAGGGGTATCTAGAGAGTGGGATAGGTTTAATAACTACCCTAACCCTAACGCGTACCCTAACCCTAACCCCTACCCTAACCCTAACACGTACCCTAATCCTAACCCGTACCCTAAACCGAGCCCTAACCCTAACACTAACCCTAACCCTAACCCATACCCTACGCCGTACCCGAACCCTAAGCCGTAACCTAAGCCTAACCCTAAGCCTAACCCTAACCCTAGGCTACCCTTGACTGCTTCTGCCTCCAATAGATTTCCTAAGCACTAGTGTTTTAAGGAACAGCTTAAAAAGAGAATCCTAATGTGATTTCTTTATAATGTATGTGTTCCTTATTTTATCCTAGTGTCTAAACTCTTCTCCAAGGCTGGACCCGCAAATAATATTCCTTTACGTGCTAAGGGGTATCTAGAGAGTGGGATAGGTTTAATAACTACCCTAACCCTAACGCGTACCCTAACCCTAACACCTACCCTAACCCTAACACGTACCCTAATCCTAACCCGTACCCTAAACCGAGCCCTAACCCTAACACTCACCCTAACCCTAACCCTAACCCATACCCTATGCCGTACCCGAACCCCTCCCCGAACCCGTACCCTAAGCCATACCCTAAGCCTAACCCTAAGCCTAACCCTAACCCTAGGCTACCCTTGACTGCTTCTGCCTCCAATAGATTTCCTAAGCACTAGTGTTTTAAGGAACAGCTTAAAAAGAGAATCCTAATGTGATTTCTTTATAATGTATGTGTTCCTTATTTTATCCTAGTGTCTAAACTCTTCTCCATGGCTGGACCCCCAAATAATATTCCTTTACGTGCTAAGGGGTATCTAGAGAGTGGGATAGGTTTAATAACTACCCTAACCCTAACGCGTACCCTAACCCTAACACCTACCCTAACCCTAACACGTACCCTAATCCTAACCCGTACCCTAAACCGAGCCCTAACCCTAACACTAACCCTAACCCTAACCCTAACCCATACCCTACGCCGTACCGGAACCCCTCCCCGAACCCCTACCCTAAGCCGTACCCTAACCCTAACCCTAAGCCTAACCCTAACCCTAGGCTACCCTTGACTGCTTCTGCCTCCAATAGATTTCCTAAGCACTAGTGTTTGAAGAAACAGCTTAAAAAGAGAATCCTAATGTGATTTCTTTATAATGTATGTGTTCCTTATCTTATCCTAGTGTCTAAACTCTTCTCCATGGCTGGACCCCCAAATAATATTCCTTTTCGTGCTAAGGGGTATCTAGAGAGTGGGATAGGTTTAATAACTACCCTAACCCTAACGCGTACCCTAACCCTAACACCTACCCTAACCCTAACACGTACCCTAATCCTAACCCGTACCCTAAACCGAGCCCTAACCCTAACCCTAACCCTAACCCTAACCCATACCCTACGCCGTACCCGAACCCCTCCCCGAACCCGTACCCTAAGCCGTACCCTAAGCCTAACCCTAAGCCTAACCCTAACCCTAGGCTACCCTTGACTGCTTCTGCCTCCAATAGATTTCCTAAGCACTAGTGTTTTAAGGAACAGCTTAAAAAGAGAATCCTAATGTGATTTCTTTATAATGGGTGTGTTCCTTATCTTATCCTAGTGTGTAAACTCTTCTCCATGGCTGGACCCCCAAATAATATTCCTTTACGTGCTAAGGGGTATCTAGAGAGTGGGATAGGTTTAATAACTACCCTAACCCTAACGCGTACCCTAACCCTAACCCCTACCCTAACCCTAACACGTACCCTAATCCTAACCCGTACCCTAAACCGAGCCCTAACCGTAACACTAACCCTAACCCTAACCCTAACCCATACCCTACGCCGTACCCGAACCCCTCCCCAAACCCGTACCCTAAGCCGTACCCTAAGCCTAACCCTAAGCCTAACCCTAACTCTAGGCTACCCTTGACTGCTTCTGCCTCCAATAGATTTCCTAAGCACTAGTGTTGTAAGGAACAGCTTAAAAAGAGAATCCTAATGTGATTTCTTTATAATGGGTGTGTTCCTTATCTTATCCTAGTGTCTAAACTCTTCTCCATGGCTGCACCCCCAAATAATATTCCTTTACGTGCTAAGGGGTATCTAGAGAGTGGGATAGGTTTACTAACTACCCTAACCCTAATGCGTACCCTAACCCTAACCCCTACCCTAACCCTAACACGTACCCTAATCCTAACCCGTACCCTAAACCGAGCCCTAACCCTAACACGAACCCTAACCCTAACCCTAACCCATACCCTACACCGTACCCGAACCCCTCCCCGAACCCCTACCCTAAGCCGTACCCTAACCCTAACCCTAAGCCTAACCCTAACCCTAGGCTACCCTTGACTGCTTCTGCCTCCAATAGATTTCCTAAGCACTAGTGTTTGAAGGAACAGCTTAAAAAGAGAATCCTAATGCGATTTCTTTATAATGTATGTGTTCCTTATTTTATCCTAGTGTCTAAACTCTTCTCCATGGCTGGACCCCCAAATAATATTCCTTTACGTGCTAAGGGGTATCTAGAGAGTGGGATAGGTTTAATAACTACCCTAACCCTAACGCGTACCCTAACCCTAACCCCTACCCTAACCCTAACACGTACCCTAATCCTAACCCGTACCCTAAACCGATCCCTAACCCTAACACTAACCCTAACCCTAACCCAAACCCATACCCTACGCCGAACCCGTACCCTAAGCCGTACCCTAAGCCTAACCCTAAGCCTAGCCCTAACCCTAGGCTACCCTTGAGTGCTTCGGTCTCCAATAGATTTCCTAAGAACTAGTGTTTTAAGGAACAGCTTAAAAACAGAATCCTAATGTGATTTCTAACCCGTACCCTAAACCGAGCCCTAACCCTAACACTAACCCTAACCCTAACCCTAACCCATACCCTACGCCGTACCCGAACCCCTCCCCGAACCCGTACCCTAAGCCGTACCCTAAGCCTAACCCTAAGCCTAACCCTAACCCTAGGCTACCCTTGACTGCTTCTGCCTCCAATAGATTTCCTAAGCACTAGTGTTTGAAGGAACAGCTTAAAAAGAGAATCCTAATGTGATTTCTTTATAATGTATGTGTTCCTTATCTTATCCTAGTGTCTAAACTCTTCTCCATGGCTGGACCCCCAAATAATATTCCTTTACGTGCTAAGGGGTATCTAGAGAGTGGGATAGGTTTAATAACTACCCTAACCCTAACGCGTACCCTAACCCTAACCCCTACCCTAACCCTAACACGTACCCTAATCCTAACCCGTACCCTAAACCGAGCCCTAACCCTAACACTAACCCTAACCCTAACCCATACCCTACGCCGTACCCGAACCCTAAGCCGTAACCTAAGCCTAACCCTAAGCCTAACCCTAACCCTAGGCTACCCTTGACTGCTTCTGCCTCCAATAGATTTCCTAAGCACTAGTGTTTTAAGGAACAGCTTAAAAAGAGAATCCTAATGTGATTTCTTTATAATGTATGTGTTCCTTATTTTATCCTAGTGTCTAAACTCTTCTCCAAGGCTGGACCCGCAAATAATATTCCTTTACGTGCTAAGGGGTATCTAGAGAGTGGGATAGGTTTAATAACTACCCTAACCCTAACGCGTACCCTAACCCTAACACCTACCCTAACCCTAACACGTACCCTAATCCTAACCCGTACCCTAAACCGAGCCCTAACCCTAACACTCACCCTAACCCTAACCCTAACCCATACCCTATGCCGTACCCGAACCCCTCCCCGAACCCGTACCCTAAGCCATACCCTAAGCCTAACCCTAAGCCTAACCCTAACCCTAGGCTACCCTTGACTGCTTCTGCCTCCAATAGATTTCCTAAGCACTAGTGTTTTAAGGAACAGCTTAAAAAGAGAATCCTAATGTGATTTCTTTATAATGTATGTGTTCCTTATTTTATCCTAGTGTCTAAACTCTTCTCCATGGCTGGACCCCCAAATAATATTCCTTTACGTGCTAAGGGGTATCTAGAGAGTGGGATAGGTTTAATAACTACCCTAACCCTAACGCGTACCCTAACCCTAACACCTACCCTAACCCTAACACGTACCCTAATCCTAACCCGTACCCTAAACCGAGCCCTAACCCTAACACTAACCCTAACCCTAACCCTAACCCATACCCTACGCCGTACCCGAACCCCTCCCCGAACCCGTACCCTAAGCCGTACCCTAAGCCTAACCCTAAGCCTAACCCTAACCCTAGGCTACCCTTGACTGCTTCTGCCTCCAATAGATTTCCTAAGCACTAGTGTTTGAAGGAACAGCTTAAAAAGAGAATCCTAATGTGATTTCTTTATAATGTATGTGTTCCTTATTTTATCCTAGTGTCTAAACTCTTCTCCATGGCTGGACCCCCAAATAATATTCCTTTACGTGCTAAGGGGTATCTAGAGAGTGGGATAGGTTTAATAACTACCCTAACCCTAACACGTACCCTAATCCTAACCCGTACCCTAAACCGAGCCCTAACCCTAACACTAACCCTAACCCTAACCCTAACCAATACCCTACGCCGTACCCGAACCCCTCCCCAAACCCGTACCCTAAGCCATACCCTAAGCCTAACCCTAAGCCTAACCCTAACCCTAGGCTACCCTTGACTGCTTCTGCCTCCAATAGATTTCCTAAGCACTAGTGTTGTAAGTAACAGCTTAAAAAGAGAATCCTAATGTGATTTCTTTATAATGTATGTGTTCCTTATTTTATCCTAGTGTCTAAACTCTTCTCCATGGCTGGACCCCCAAATAATATTCCTTTACGTGCTAAGGGGTATCTAGAGAGTGGGATAGGTTTAATAACTACCCTAACCCTAACGCGTACCCTAACCCTAACCCCTACCCTAACCCTAACACGTACCCTAATCCTAACCCGTACCCTAAACCGAGCCCTAACCCTAACACTAACCCTAACCCTAACCCTAACCCATACCCTACGCCGTACCTGAACCCTAAGCCGTACCCTAAGCCTAACCCTAAGCCTAACCCTAACCCTAGGCTACCCTTGACTGCTTCTGCCTCCAATAGATTTCCTAAGCACTAGTGTTTTAAGGAACAGCTTAAAAAGAGAATCCTAATGTGATTTCTTTATAATGTATGTGTTCCTTATTTTATCCTAGTGTCTAAAGTCTTTTCCATGGCTGGACCCGCAAATAATATTCCTTTACGTGCTAAGGGGTATCTAGAGAGTGGGATAGGTTTAATAACTACCCTAACCATAACACGTACCCTAATCCTAACCCGTACCCTAAACCGAGCCCTAACCCTAACACTAACCCTAACCCTAACCCTAACCCATACCCTACGCCGTACCCGAACCCTAAGCCGTACCCTAAGCCTAACCCTAAGCCTAACCCTAACCCTAGGCTACCCTTGACTGCTTCTGCCTCCAATAGATTTCCTAAGCACTAGTGTTTGAAGGAACAGCTTAAAAAGAGAATCCTAATGTGATTTCTTTATAATGTATGTGTTCCTTATCTTATCCTAGTGTCTAAACTCTTCTCCATGGCTGGACCCCCAAATAATATTCCTTTACGTGCTAAGGGGTATCTAGAGAGTGGGATAGGTTTAATAACTACCCTAACCCTAACGCGTACCCTAACCCTAACACCTACCCTAACCCTAACACGTACCCTAATCCTAACCCGTACCCTAAACCGATCCCTAACCCTAACACTAACCCTAACCCTAACCCAAACCCATACCCTACGCCGAACCCGTACCCTAAGCCGTACCCTAAGCCTAACCCTAAGCCTAGCCCTAACCCTAGGCTACCCTTGAGTGCTTCGGTCTCCAATAGATTTCCTAAGAACTAGTGTTTTAAGGAACAGCTTAAAAACAGAATCCTAATGTGATTTCTAACCTGTACCCTAAACCGAGCCCTAACCCTAACACTAACCCTAACCCTAACCCTAACCCATACCCTACGCCGTACCCGAACCCCTCCCCGAACCCGTACCCTAAGCCGTACCCTAAGCCTAACCCTAAGCCTAACCCTAACCCTAGGCTACCCTTGACTGCTTCTGCCTCCAATAGATTTCCTAAGCACTAGTGTTTGAAGGAACAGCTTAAAAAGAGAATCCTAATGTGATTTCTTTATAATGTATGTGTTCCTTATTTTATCCTAGTGTCTAAACTCTTCTCCATGGCTGGACCCCCAAATAATATTCCTTTACGTGCTAAGGGGTATCTAGAGAGTGGGATAGGTTTAATAACTACCCTAACCTCTAGCGTACCCTAACCCTAACACCTACCCTAACCCTAACACGTACCCTAATCCTAACCCGTACCCTAAACCGTGTCCTAACCCTAACACTAACCCTAACCCTAACCCTAACCCATACCCTACGCCGTACCCGAACCCCTCCCCGAACCCGTACCCTAAGCCGTACCCTAAGCCTAACCCTAAGCCTAACCCTAACCCTAGGCTACCCTTGACTGCTTCTGCCTCCAATAGATTTCCTAAGCACTAGTGTTTGAAGGAACAGCTTAAAAAGAGAATCCTAATGTGATTTCTTTATAATGTATGTGTTCCTTATCTTATCCTAGTGTCTAAACTCTTCTCCATGGTTGGACCCCCAAATAATATTCCTTTACGTGCTAAGGGGTATCTAGAGAGTGGGATAGGTTTAATAACTACCCTAACCCTAACGCGTACCCTAACCCTAACACCTACCCTAACCCTAACACGTACCCTAATCCTAACCCGTACCCTAAACCGAGCCCTAACCCTAACACTAACCCTAACCCTAACCCTAACCCATACCCTACGCCGTACCCGAACCCTAAGCCGTACCCTAAGCCTAACCCTAAGCCTAACCCTAACCCTAGGCTACCCTTGACTGCTTCTGCCTCCAATAGATTTCCTAAGCACTAGTGTTGTAAGGAACAGCTTAAAAAGAGAATCCTAATGTGATTTCTTTATAATGTATGTGTTCCTTATTTTATCCTAGTGTCTAAACTCTTCTCCATGGCTGGACCCGCAAATAATATTCCTTTACGTGCTGAGGGGTATCTAGAGAGTGGGATAGGTTTAATAACTACCCTAACCCTAACACGTACCCTAATCCTAACCCGTACCCTAAACCGAGCCCTAACCCTAACACTAACCCTAACCCTAACCCTAACCCATACCCTACGCCGTACCGGAACCCCTCCCCGAACCCCTTCCCTAAGCCGTACCCTAACCCTAACCCTAAGCCTAACCCTAACCCTAGGCTACCCTTGACTGCTTCTGCCTCCAATAGATTTCCTAAGCACTAGTGTTTGAAGAAACAGCTTAAAAAGAGAATCCTAATGTGATTTCTTTATAATGTATGTGTTCCTTATCTTATCCTAGTGTCTAAACTCTTCTCCATGGCTGGACCCCCAAATAATATTCCTTTTCGTGCTAAGGGGTATCTAGAGAGTGGGATAGGTTTAATAACTACCCTAACCCTAACGCGTACCCTAACCCTAACCCCTACCCTAACCCTAACACGTACCCTAATCCTAACCCGTACCCTAAACCGAGCCCTAACCGTAACACTAACCCTAACCCTAACCCTAACCCATACCCTACGCCGTACCCGAACCCCTCCCCAAACCCGTACCCTAAGCCGTACCCTAAGCCTAACCCTAAGCCTAACCCTAACTCTAGGCTACCCTTGACTGCTTCTGCCTCCAATAGATTTCCTAAGCACTAGTGTTGTAAGGAACAGCTTAAAAAGAGAATCCTAATGTGATTTCTTTATAATGGGTGTGTTCCTTATCTTATCCTAGTGTCTAAACTCTTCTCCATGGCTGCACCCCCAAATAATATTCCTTTACGTGCTAAGGGGTATCTAGAGAGTGGGATAGGTTTACTAACTACCCTAACCCTAATGCGTACCCTAACCCTAACCCCTACCCTAACCCTAACACGTACCCTAATCCTAACCCGTACCCTAAACCGAGCCCTAACCCTAACACGAACCCTAACCCTAACCCTAACCCATACCCTACACCGTACCCGAACCCCTCCCCGAACCCCTACCCTAAGCCGTACCCTAACCCTAACCCTAAGCCTAACCCTAACCCTAGGCTACCCTTGACTGCTTCTGCCTCCAATAGATTTCCTAAGCACTAGTGTTTGAAGGAACAGCTTAAAAGAGAATCCTAATGCGATTTCTTTATAATGTATGTGTTCCTTATTTTATCCTAGTGTCTAAACTCTTCTCCATGGCTGGACCCCCAAATAATATTCGTTTACGTGCTAAGGGGTATCTAGAGAGTGGGATAGGTTTAATAACTACCCTAACCCTAACGCGTACCCTAACCCTAACCCCTACCCTAACCCTAACACGTACCCTAATCCTAACCCGTATCCTAAACCGATCCCTAACCCTAACACTAACCCTAACCCTAACCCAAACCCATACCCTACGCCGAACCCGTACCCTAAGCCGTACCCTAAGCCTAACCCTAAGCCTAGCCCTAACCCTAGGCTACCCTTGAGTGCTTCGGTCTCCAATAGATTTCCTAAGAACTAGTGTTTTAAGGAACAGCTTAAAAACAGAATCCTAATGTGATTTCTAACCCGTACCCTAAACCGAGCCCTAACCCTAACACTAACCCTAACCCTAACCCTAACACATACCCTACGCCGTACCCGAACCCCTCCCCGAACCCGTACCCTAAGCCGTACCCTAAGCCTAACCCTAAGCCTAACCCTAACCCTAGGCTACCCTTGACTGCTTCTGCCTCCAATAGATTTCCTAAGCACTAGTGTTTGAAGGAACAGCTTAAAAAGAGAATCCTAATGTGATTTCTTTATAATGTATGTGTTCCTTATCTTATCCTAGTGTCTAAACTCTTCTCCATGGCTGGACCCCCAAATAATATTCCTTTACGTGCTAAGGGGTATCTAGAGAGTGGGATAGGTTTAATAACTACCCTAACCCTAACGCGTACCCTAACCCTAACCCCTACCCTAACCCTAACACGTACCCTAATCCTAACCCGTACCCTAAACCGAGCCCTAACCCTAACACTAACCCTAACCCTAACCCATACCCTACGCCGTACCCGAACCCTAAGCCGTAACCTAAGCCTAACCCTAAGCCTAACCCTAACCCTAGGCTACCCTTGACTGCTTCTGCCTCCAATAGATTTCCTAAGCACTAGTGTTTTAAGGAACAGCTTAAAAAGAGAATCCTAATGTGATTTCTTTATAATGTATGTGTTCCTTATTTTATCCTAGTGTCTAAACTCTTCTCCAAGGCTGGACCCGCAAATAATATTCCTTTACGTGCTAAGGGGTATCTAGAGAGTGGGATAGGTTTAATAACTACCCTAACCCTAACGCGTACCCTAACCCTAACACCTACCCTAACCCTAACACGTACCCTAATCCTAACCCGTACCCTAAACCGAGCCCTAACCCTAACACTCACCCTAACCCTAACCCTAACCCATACCCTATGCCGTACCCGAACCCCTCCCCGAACCCGTACCCTAAGCCATACCCTAAGCCTAACCCTAAGCCTAACCCTAACCCTAGGCTACCCTTGACTGCTTCTGCCTCCAATAGATTTCCTAAGCACTAGTGTTTTAAGGAACAGCTTAAAAAGAGAATCCTAATGTGATTTCTTTATAATGTATGTGTTCCTTATTTTATCCTAGTGTCTAAACTCTTCTCCATGGCTGGACCCCCAAATAATATTCCTTTACGTGCTAAGGGGTATCTAGAGAGTGGGATAGGTTTAATAACTACCCTAACCCTAACGCGTACCCTAACCCTAACACCTACCCTAACCCTAACACGTACCCTAATCCTAACCCGTACCCTAAACCGAGCCCTAACCCTAACACTAACCCTAACCCTAACCCTAACCCATACCCTACGCCGTACCCGAACCACTCCCCGAACCCGTACCCTAAGCCGTACCCTAAGCCTAACCCTAAGCCTAACCCTAACCCTAGGCTACCCTTGACTGCTTCTGCCTCCAATAGATTTCCTAAGCACTAGTGTTTGAAGGAACAGCTTAAAAAGAGAATCCTAATGTGATTTCTTTATAATGTATGTGTTCCTTATTTTATCCTAGTGTCTAAACTCTTCTCCATGGCTGGACCCCCAAATAATATTCCTTTACGTGCTAAGGGGTATCTAGAGAGTGGGATAGGTTTAATAACTACCCTAACCCTAACACGTACCCTAATCCTAACCCGTACCCTAAACCGAGCCCTAACCCTAACACTAACCCTAACCCTAACCCTAACCAATACCCTACGCCGTACCCGAACCCCTCCCCAAACCCGTACCCTAAGCCATACCCTAAGCCTAACCCTAAGCCTAACCCTAACCCTAGGCTACCCTTGACTGCTTCTGCCTCCAATAGATTTCCTAAGCACTAGTGTTGTAAGTAACAGCTTAAAAAGAGAATCCTAATGTGATTTCTTTATAATGTATGTGTTCCTTATTTTATCCTAGTGTCTAAACTCTTCTCCATGGCTGGACCCCCAAATAATATTCCTTTACGTGCTAAGGGGTATCTAGAGAGTGGGATAGGTTTAATAACTACCCTAACCCTAACGCGTACCCTAACCCTAACCCCTACCCTAACCCTAACACGTACCCTAATCCTAACCCGTACCCTAAACCGAGCCCTAACCCTAACACTAACCCTAACCCTAACCCTAACCCATACCCTACGCCGTACCTGAACCCTAAGCCGTACCCTAAGCCTAACCCTAAGCCTAACCCTAACCCTAGGCTACCCTTGACTGCTTCTGCCTCCAATAGATTTCCTAAGCACTAGTGTTTTAAGGAACAGCTTAAAAAGAGAATCCTAATGTGATTTCTTTATAATGTATGTGTTCCTTATTTTATCCTAGTGTCTAAAGTCTTTTCCATGGCTGGACCCGCAAATAATATTCCTTTACGTGCTAAGGGGTATCTAGAGAGTGGGATAGGTTTAATAACTACCCTAACCATAACACGTACCCTAATCCTAACCCGTACCCTAAACCGAGCCCTAACCCTAACACTAACCCTAACCCTAACCCATACCCTACGCCGTACCCGAACCCTAAGCCGTACCCTAAGCCTAACCCTAAGCCTAACCCTAACCCTAGGCTACCCTTGACTGCTTCTGCCTCCAATAGATTTCCTAAGCACTAGTGTTTGAAGGAACAGCTTAAAAAGAGAATCCTAATGTGATTTCTTTATAATGTATGTGTTCCTTATCTTATCCTAGTGTCTAAACTCTTCTCCATGGCTGGACCCCCAAATAATATTCCTTTACGTGCTAAGGGGTATCTAGAGAGTGGGATAGGTTTAATAACTACCCTAACCCTAACGCGTACCCTAACCCTAACACCTACCCTAACCCTAACACGTACCCTAATCCTAACCCGTACCCTAAACCGATCCCTAACCCTAACACTAACCCTAACCCTAACCCAAACCCATACCCTACGCCGAACCCGTACCCTAAGCCGTACCCTAAGCCTAACCCTAAGCCTAGCCCTAACCCTAGGCTACCCTTGAGTGCTTCGGTCTCCAATAGATTTCCTAAGAACTAGTGTTTTAAGGAACAGCTTAAAAACAGAATCCTAATGTGATTTCTAACCCGTACCCTAAACCGAGCCCTAACCCTAACACTAACCCTAACCCTAACCCTAACCCATACCCTACGCCGTACCCGAACCCCTCCCCGAACCCGTACCCTAAGCCGTACCCTAAGCCTAACCCTAAGCCTAACCCTAACCCTAGGCTACCCTTGACTGCTTCTGCCTCCAATAGATTTCCTAAGCACTAGTGTTTGAAGGAACAGCTTAAAAAGAGAATCCTAATGTGATTTCTTTATAATGTATGTGTTCCTTATTTTATCCTAGTGTCTAAACTCTTCTCCATGGCTGGACCCCCAAATAATATTCCTTTACGTGCTAAGGGGTATCTAGAGAGTGGGATAGGTTTAATAACTACCCTAACCTCTAGCGTACCCTAACCCTAACACCTACCCTAACCCTAACACGTACCCTAATCCTAACCCGTACCCTAAACCGTGTCCTAACCCTAACACTAACCCTAACCCTAACCCTAACCCATACCCTACGCCGTACCCGAACCCCTCCCCGAACCCGTACCCTAAGCCGTACCCTAAGCCTAACCCTAAGCCTAACCCTAACCCTAGGCTACCCTTGACTGCTTCTGCCTCCAATAGATTTCCTAAGCACTAGTGTTTGAAGGAACAGCTTAAAAAGAGAATCCTAATGTGATTTCTTTATAATGTATGTGTTCCTTATTTTATCCTAGTGTCTAATCTCTTCTCCATGGCTGGACCCCCAAATAATATTCCTTTACGTGCTAAGGGGTATCTAGAGAGTGGGATAGGTTTAATAACTACCCTAACCCTAACGCGTACCCTAACCCTAACCCCTACCCTAACCCTAACGCGTACCCTAACCCTAACCCCTACCCTAACCCTAACACGTACCCTATTCCTAACCCGTACCCTAAACCGAGCCCTAACCCTAACACTAACCCTAACCCTAACCCTAACCCATACCCTACGCCGTACCCGAACCCTAAGCCGTACCCTAAGCCTAACCCTAAGCCTAACCCTAACCCTAGGCTACGCTTGACTGCTTCTGCCTCCAATAGATTTCCTAAGCACTAGTGTTTTAAGGAACAGCTTAAAAAGAGAATCCTAATGTGATTTCTTTATAATGTATGTGTTCCTTATTTTATCCTAGTGTCTAAACTCTTTTCCATGGCTGGACCCGCAAATAATATTCCTTTACGTGCTAAGGGGTATCTAGAGAGTGGGATAGGTTTAATAACTACCCTAACCCTAACGCGTACCCTAACCCTAACACCTACCCTAACCCTAACACGTACCCTAATCCTAACCCGTACCCTAAACCGAGCCCTAACCCTAACACTAACCCTAACCCTAACCCATACCCTACGCCGTACCCGAACCCCTCCCCGAACCCGTACCCTAAGCCATACCCTAAGCCTAACCCTAAGCCTAACCCTAACCCTAGGCTACCCTTGACTGCTTCTGCCTCCAATAGATTTCCTAAGCACTAGTGTTTGAAGGAACAGCTTAAAAAGAGAATCCTAATGTGATTTCTTTATAATGTATGTGTTCCTTATCTTATCCTAGTGTCTAAACTCTTCTCCATGGTTGGACCCCCAAATAATATTCCTTTACGTGCTAAGGGGTATCTAGAGAGTGGGATAGGTTTAATAACTACCCTAACCCTAACGCGTACCCTAACCCTAACACCTACCCTAACCCTAACACGTACCCTAATCCTAACCCGTACCCTAAACCGAGCCCTAACCCTAACACTAACCCTAACCCTAACCCTAACCCATACCCTACGCCGTACCCGAACCCTAAGCCGTACCCTAAGCCTAACCCTAAGCCTAACCCTAACCCTAGGCTACCCTTGACTGCTTCTGCCTCCAATAGATTTCCTAAGCACTAGTGTTGTAAGGAACAGCTTAAAAAGAGAATCCTAATGTGATTTCTTTATAATGTATGTGTTCCTTATTTTATCCTAGTGTCTAAACTCTTCTCCATGGCTGGACCCGCAAATAATATTCCTTTACGTGCTGAGGGGTATCTAGAGAGTGGGATAGGTTTAATAACTACCCTAACCCTAACACGTACCCTAATCCTAACCCGTACCCTAAACCGAGCCCTAACCCTAACACTAACCCTAACCCTAACCCTAACCCATACCCTACGCCGTACCGGAACCCCTCCCCGAACCCCTTCCCTAAGCCGTACCCTAACCCTAACCCTAAGCCTAACCCTAACCCTAGGCTACCCTTGACTGCTTCTGCCTCCAATAGATTTCCTAAGCACTAGTGTTTGAAGAAACAGCTTAAAAAGAGAATCCTAATGTGATTTCTTTATAATGTATGTGTTCCTTATCTTATCCTAGTGTCTAAACTCTTCTCCATGGCTGGACCCCCAAATAATATTCCTTTTCGTGCTAAGGGGTATCTAGAGAGTGGGATAGGTTTAATAACTACCCTAACCCTAACGCGTACCCTAACCCTAACACCTACCCTAACCCTAACACGTACCCTAATCCTAACCCGTACCCTAAACCGAGCCCTAACCCTAACCCTAACCCTAACCCTAACCCATACCCTACGCCGTACCCGAACCCCTCCCCGAACCCGTACCCTAAGCCGTACCCTAAGCCTAACCCTAAGCCTAACCCTAACCCTAGGCTACCCTTGACTGCTTCTGCCTCCAATAGATTTCCTAAGCACTAGTGTTGTAAGGAACAGCTTAAAAAGAGAATCCTAATGTGATTTCTTTATAATGGGTGTGTTCCTTATCTTATCCTAGTGTCTAAACTCTTCTCCATGGCTGCACCCCCAAATAATATTCCTTTACGTGCTAAGGGGTATCTAGAGAGTGGGATAGGTTTACTAACTACCCTAACCCTAATGCGTACCCTAACCCTAACCCCTACCCTAACCCTAACACGTACCCTAATCCTAACCCGTACCCTAAACCGAGCCCTAACCCTAACACGAACCCTAACCCTAACCCTAACCCATACCCTACACCGTACCCGAACCCCTCCCCGAACCCCTACCCTAACCCTAACCCTAAGCCTAACCCTAACCCTAGGCTACCCTTGACTGCTTCTGCCTCCAATAGATTTCCTAAGCACTAGTGTTTGAAGGAACAGCTTAAAAAGAGAATCCTAATGCGATTTCTTTATAATGTATGTGTTCCTTATTTTATCCTAGTGTCTAAACTCTTCTCCATGGCTGGACCCCCAAATAATATTCCTTTACGTGCTAAGGGGTATCTAGAGAGTGGGATAGGTTTAATAACTACCCTAACCCTAACGCGTACCCTAACCCTAACCCCTACCCTAACCCTAACACGTACCCTAATCCTAACCCGTACCCTAAACCGATCCCTAACCCTAACACTAACCCTAACCCTAACCCAAACCCATACCCTACGCCGAACCCGTACCCTAAGCCGTACCCTAAGCCTAACCCTAAGCCTAGCCCTAACCCTAGGCTACCCTTGAGTGCTTCGGTCTCCAATAGATTTCCTAAGAACTAGTGTTTTAAGGAACAGCTTAAAAACAGAATCCTAATGTGATTTCTAACCCGTACCCTAAACCGAGCCCTAACCCTAACACTAACCCTAACCCTAACCCTAACCCATACCCTACGCCGTACCCGAACCCCTCCCCGAACCCGTACCCTAAGCCGTACCCTAAGCCTAACCCTAAGCCTAACCCTAACCCTAGGCTACCCTTGACTGCTTCTGCCTCCAATAGATTTCCTAAGCACTAGTGTTTGAAGGAACAGCTTAAAAAGAGAATCCTAATGTGATTTCTTTATAATGTATGTGTTCCTTATTTTATCCTAGTGTCTAAACTCTTCTCCAAGGCTGGACCCGCAAATAATATTCCTTTACGTGCTAAGGGGTATCTAGAGAGTGGGATAGGTTTAATAACTACCCTAACCCTAACGCGTACCCTAACCCTAACACCTACCCTAACCCTAACACGTACCCTAATCCTAACCCGTACCCTAAACCGAGCCCTAACCCTAACACTCACCCTAACCCTAACCCTAACCCATACCCTATGCCGTACCCGAACCCCTCCCCGAACTCGTACCCTAAGCCATACCCTAAGCCTAACCCTAAGCCTAACCCTAACCCTAGGCTACCCTTGACTGCTTCTGCCTCCAATAGATTTCCTAAGCACTAGTGTTTTAAGGAACAGCTTAAAAAGAGAATCCTAATGTGATTTCTTTATAATGTATGTGTTCCTTATTTTATCCTAGTGTCTAAACTCTTCTCCATGGCTGGACCCCCAAATAATATTCCTTTACGTGCTAAGGGGTATCTAGAGAGTGGGATAGGTTTAATAACTACCCTAACCCTAACGCGTACCCTAACCCTAACACCTACCCTAACCCTAACACGTACCCTAATCCTAACCCGTACCCTAAACCGAGCCCTAACCCTAACACTAACCCTAACCCTAACCCTAACCCATACCCTACGCCGTACCCGAACCCCTCCCCGAACCCGTACCCTAAGCCGTACCCTAAGCCTAACCCTAAGCCTAACCCTAACCCTAGGCTACCCTTGACTGCTTCTGCCTCCAATAGATTTCCTAAGCACTAGTGTTTGAAGGAACAGCTTAAAAAGAGAATCCTAATGTGATTTCTTTATAATGTATGTGTTCCTTATTTTATCCTAGTGTCTAAACTCTTCTCCATGGCTGGACCCCCAAATAATATTCCTTTACGTGCTAAGGGGTATCTAGAGAGTGGGATAGGTTTAATAACTACCCTAACCCTAACGCGTACCCTAACCCTAACCCCTACCCTAACCCTAACACGTACCCTAATCCTAACCCGTACCCTAAACCGAGCCCTAACCCTAACACTAACCCTAACCCTTACCCTAACCAATACCCTACGCCGTACCCGAACCCCTCCCCAAACCCGTACCCTAAGCCATACCCTAAGCCTAACCCTAAGCCTAACCCTAACCCTAGGCTACCCTTGACTGCTTCTGCCTCCAATAGATTTCCTAAGCACTAGTGTTGTAAGTAACAGCTTAAAAAGAGAATCCTAATGTGATTTCTTTATAATGTATGTGTTCCTTATTTTATCCTAGTGTCTAAACTCTTCTCCATGGCTGGACCCCCAAATAATATTCCTTTACGTGCTAAGGGGTATCTAGAGAGTGGGATAGGTTTAATAACTACCCTAACCCTAACGCGTACCCTAACCCTAACCCCTACCCTAACCCTAACACGTACCCTAATCCTAACCCGTACCCTAAACCGAGCCCTAACCCTAACACTAACCCTAACCCGAACCCTAACCCATACCCTACGCCGTACCTGAACCCTAAGCTGTACCCTAAGCCTAACCCTAAGCCTAACCCTAACCCTAGGCTACCCTTGACTGCTTCTGCCTCCAATAGATTTCCTAAGCACTAGTGTTTTAAGGAACAGCTTAAAAAGAGAATCCTAATGTGATTTCTTTATAATGTATGTGTTCCTTATTTTATCCTAGTGTCTAAAGTCTTTTCCATGGCTGGACCCGCAAATAATATTCCTTTACGTGCTAAGGGGTATCTAGAGAGTGGGATAGGTTTAATAACTACCCTAACCATAACACGTACCCTAATCCTAACCCGTACCCTAAACCGAGCCCTAACCCTAACACTAACCCTAACCCTAACCCTAACCCATACCCTACGCCGTACCCGAACCCTAAGCCGTACCCTAAGCCTAACCCTAAGCCTAACCCTAACCCTAGGCTACCCTTGACTGCTTCTGCCTCCAATAGATTTCCTAAGCACTAGTGTTTGAAGGAACAGCTTAAAAAGAGAATCCTAATGTGATTTCTTTATAATGTATGTGTTCCTTATCTTATCCTAGTGTCTAAACTCTTCTCCATGGCTGGACCCCCAAATAATATTCCTTTACGTGCTAAGGGGTATCTAGAGAGTGGGATAGGTTTAATAACTACCCTAACCCTAACGCGTACCCTAACCCTAACACCTACCCTAACCCTAACACGTACCCTAATCCTAACCCGTACCCTAAACCGAGCCCTAACCCTAACACTAACCCTAACCCTAACCCTAACCCATACCCTACGCCGTACCCGAACCCTAAGCCGTACCCTAACCCTAACCCTAAGCCTAACCCTAACCCTAGGCTACCCTTGACTGCTTCTGCCTCCAATAGATTTCCTAAGCACTAGTGTTTGAAGGAACAGCTTAAAAAGAGTATCCTAATGCGATTTCTTTATAATGTATGTGTTCCTTATTTTATCCTAGTGTCTAAACTCTTCTCCATGGCTGGACCCCCAAATAATATTCCTTTACGTGCTAAGAGGTATCTAGAGAGTGGGATAGGTTTAATAACTACTGTAACCCTAACGCGTACCCTAACCCTAACCCCTACCCTAACCCTAACACGTACCCTAATCCTAACCCGTACCCTAAACCGATCCCTAACCCTAACACTAACCCTAACCCTAACCCAAACCCATACCCTACGCCGAACCCGTACCCTAAGCCGTACCCTAAGCCTAACCCTAAGCCTAGCCCTAACCCTAGGCTACCCTTGAGTGCTTCGGTCTCCAATAGATTTCCTAAGAACTAGTGTTTTAAGGAACAGCTTAAAAACAGAATCCTAATGTGATTTCTAACCTGTACCCTAAACCGAGCCCTAACCCTAACACTAACCCTAACCCTAACCCTAACCCATACCCTACGCCGTACCCGAACCCCTCCCCGAACCCGTACCCTAAGCCGTACCCTAAGCCTAACCCTAAGCCTAACCCTAACCCTAGGCTACCCTTGACTGCTTCTGCCTCCAATAGATTTCCTAAGCACTAGTGTTTGAAGGAACAGCTTAAAAAGAGAATCCTAATGTGATTTCTTTATAATGTATGTGTTCCTTATTTTATCCTAGTGTCTAAACTCTTCTCCATGGCTGGACCCCCAAATAATATTCCTTTACGTGCTAAGGGGTATCTAGAGAGTGGGATAGGTTTAATAACTACCCTAACCTCTAGCGTACCCTAACCCTAACACCTACCCTAACCCTAACACGTACCCTAATCCTAACCTGTACCCTAAACCGTGTCCTAACCCTAACACTAACCCTAACCCTAACCCTAACCCATACCCTACGCCGTACCCGAACCCCTCCCCGAACCCGTACCCTAAGCCGTACCCTAAGCCTAACCCTAAGCCTAACCCTAACCCTAGGCTACCCTTGACTGCTTCTGCCTCCAATAGATTTCCTAAGCACTAGTGTTTGAAGGAACAGCTTAAAAAGAGAATCCTAATGTGATTTCTTTATAATGTATGTGTTCCTTATTTTATCCTAGTGTCTAAACTCTTCTCCATGGCTGGACCCCCAAATAATATTCCTTTACGTGCTAAGGGGTATCTAGAGAGTGGGATAGGTTTAATAACTACCCTAACCCTAACGCGTACCCTAACCCTAACCCCTACCCTAACCCTAACGCGTACCCTAACCCTAACCCCTACCCTAACCCTAACACGTACCCTATTCCTAACCCGTACCCTAAACCGAGCCCTAACCCTAACACTAACCCTAACCCTAACCCTAACCCATACCCTACGCCGTACGCGAACCCTAAGCCGTACCCTAAGCCTAACCCTAAGCCTAACCCTAACCCTAGGCTACGCTTGACTGCTTCTGCCTCCAATAGATTTCCTAAGCACTAGTGTTTTAAGGAACAGCTTAAAAAGAGAATCCTAATGTGATTTCTTTATAATGTATGTGTTCCTTATTTTATCCTAGTGTCTAAACTCTTTTCCATGGCTGGACCCGCAAATAATATTCCTTTACGTGCTAAGGGGTATCTAGAGAGTGGGATAGGTTTAATAACTACCCTAACCCTAACGCGTACCCTAACCCTAACACCTACCCTAACCCTAACACGTACCCTAATCCTAACCCGTACCCTAAACCGAGCCCTAACCCTAACACTAACCCTAACCCTAACCCTAACCCATGCCCTATGCCGTGCCCGAACCCCTCCCCGAACCCGTACCCTAAGCCGTACCCTAAGCCTAACCCTAAGCCTAACCCTAACCCTAGGCTACCCTTGACTGCTTCTGCCTCCAATAGATTTCCTAAGCACTAGTGTTTGAAGGAACAGCTTAAAAAGAGAATCCTAATGTGATTTCTTTATAATGTATGTGTTCCTTATCTTATCCTAGTGTCTAAACTCTTCTCCATGGCTGGACCCCCAAATAATATTCCTTTACGTGCTAAGGGGTATCTAGAGAGTGGGATAGGTTTAATAACTACCCTAACCCTAACGCGTACCCTAACCCTAACACCTACCCTAACCCTAACACGTACCCTAATCCTAACCCGTACCCTAAACCGAGCCCTAACCCTAACACTAACCCTAACCCTAACCCTAACCCATACCCTACGCCGTACCCGAACCCTAAGCCGTACCCTAAGCCTAACCCTAAGCCTAACCCTAACCCTAGGCTACCCTTGACTGCTTCTGCCTCCAATAGATTTCCTAAGCACTAGTGTTTGAAGGAACAGCTTAAAAAGAGAATCCTAATGTGATTTCTTTATAATGGGTGTGTTCCTTATCTTATCCTAGTGTCTAAACTCTTCTCCATGGCTGGACCCCCAAATAATATTCCTTTACGTGCTAAGGGGTATCTAGAGAGTGGGATAGGTTTAATAACTACCCTAACCCTAACGCGTACCCTAACCCTAACCCCTACCCTAACCCTAACACGTACCCTAATCCTAACCCGTACCCTAAACCGAGCCCTAACCCTAACACTAACCCTAACCCTAACCCTAACCCATACCCTACGCCGTACCGGAACCCCTCCCCGAACCCCTACCCTAAGCCGTACCCTAACCCTAACCCTAAGCCTAACCCTAACCCTAGGCTACCCTTGACTGCTTCTGCCTCCAATAGATTTCCTAAGCACTAGTGTTTGAAGAAACAGCTTAAAAAGAGAATCCTAATGTGATTTCTTTATAATGTATGTGTTCCTTATCTTATCCTAGTGTCTAAACTCTTCTCCATGGCTGGACCCCCAAATAATATTCCTTTTCGTGCTAAGGGGTATCTAGAGAGTGGGATAGGTTTAATAACTACCCTAACCCTAACGCGTACCCTAACCCTAACACCTACCCTAACCCTAACACGTACCCTAATCCTAACCCGTACCCTAAACCGAGCCCTAACCCTAACCCTAACCCTAACCCTAACCCATACCCTACGCCGTACCCGAACCCCTCCCCGAACCCGTACCCTAAGCCGTACCCTAAGCCTAACCCTAAGCCTAACCCTAACCCTAGGCTACCCTTGACTGCTTCTGCCTCCAATAGATTTCCTAAGCACTAGTGTTTTAAGGAACAGCTTAAAAAGAGAATCCTAATGTGATTTCTTTATAATGGGTGTTTTCCTTATCTTATCCTAGTGTGTAAACTCTTCTCCATGGCTGGACCCCCAAATAATATTCCTTTACGTGCTAAGGGGTATCTAGAGAGTGGGATAGGTTTAATAACTACCCTAACCCTAACGCGTACCCTAACCCTAACCCCTACCCTAACCCTAACACGTACCCTAATCCTAACCCGTACCCTAAACCGAGCCCTAACCCTAACACTAACCCTAACCCTAACCCTAACCCATACCCTACGCCGTACCCGAACCCCTCCCCAAACCCGTACCCTAAGCCGTACCCTAAGCCTAACCCTAAGCCTAACCCTAACTCTAGGCTACCCTTGACTGCTTCTGCCTCCAATAGATTTCCTAAGCACTAGTGTTGTAAGGAACAGCTTAAAAAGAGAATCCTAATGTGATTTCTTTATAATGGGTGTGTTCCTTATCTTATCCTAGTGTCTAAACTCTTCTCCATGGCTGCACCCCCAAATAATATTCCTTTACGTGCTAAGGGGTATCTAGAGAGTGGGATAGGTTTACTAACTACCCTAACCCTAATGCGTACCCTAACCCTAACCCCTACCCTAACCCTAACACGTACCCTAATCCTAACCCGTACCCTAAACCGAGCCCTAACCCTAACACGAACCCTAACCCTAACCCTAACCCATACCCTACACCGTACCCGAACCCCTCCCCGAACCCCTACCCTAAGCCGTACCCTAACCCTAACCCTAAGCCTAACCCTAACCCTAGGCTACCCTTGACTGCTTCTGCCTCCAATAGATTTCCTAAGCACTAGTGTTTGAAGGAACAGCTTAAAAAGAGAATCCTAATGCGATTTCTTTATAATGTATGTGTTCCTTATTTTATCCTAGTGTCTAAACTCTTCTCCATGGCTGGACCCCCAAATAATATTCCTTTACGTGCTAAGGGGTATCTAGAGAGTGGGATAGGTTTAATAACTACCCTAACCCTAACGCGTACCCTAACCCTAACCCCTACCCTAACCCTAACACGTACCCTAATCCTAACCCGTACCCTAAACCGATCCCTAACCCTAACACTAACCCTAACCCTAACCCAAACCCATACCCTACGCCGAACCCGTACCCTAAGCCGTACCCTAAGCCTAACCCTAAGCCTAGCCCTAACCCTAGGCTACCCTTGAGTGCTTCGGTCTCCAATAGATTTCCTAAGAACTAGTGTTTTAAGGAACAGCTTAAAAACAGAATCCTAATGTGATTTCTAACCTGTACCCTAAACCGAGCCCTAACCCTAACACTAACCCTAACCCTAACCCTAACCCATACCCTACGCCGTACCCGAACCCCTCCCCGAACCCGTACCCTAAGCCGTACCCTAAGCCTAACCCTAAGCCTAACCCTAACCCTAGGCTACCCTTGACTGCTTCTGCCTCCAATAGATTTCCTAAGCACTAGTGTTTGAAGGAACAGCTTAAAAAGAGAATCCTAATGTGATTTCTTTATAATGTATGTGTTCCTTATCTTATCCTAGTGTCTAAACTCTTCTCCATGGCTGGACCCCCAAATAATATTCCTTTACGTGCTAAGGGGTATCTAGAGAGTGGGATAGGTTTAATAACTACCCTAACCCTAACGCGTACCCTAACCCTAACCCCTACCCTAACCCTAACACGTACCCTAATCCTAACCCGTACCCTAAACCGAGCCCTAACCCTAACACTAACCCTAACCCTAACCCATACCCTACGCCGTACCCGAACCCTAAGCCGTAACCTAAGCCTAACCCTAAGCCTAACCCTAACCCTAGGCTACCCTTGACTGCTTCTGCCTCCAATAGATTTCCTAAGCACTAGTGTTTTAAGGAACAGCTTAAAAAGAGAATCCTAATGTGATTTCTTTATAATGTATGTGTTCCTTATTTTATCCTAGTGTCTAAACTCTTCTCCAAGGCTGGACCCGCAAATAATATTCCTTTACGTGCTAAGGGGTATCTAGAGAGTGGGATAGGTTTAATAACTACCCTAACCCTAACGCGTACCCTAACCCTAACACCTACCCTAACCCTAACACGTACCCTAATCCTAACCCGTACCCTAAACCGAGCCCTAACCCTAACACTCACCCTAACCCTAACCCTAACCCATACCCTATGCCGTACCCGAACCCCTCCCCGAACCCGTACCCTAAGCCATACCCTAAGCCTAACCCTAAGCCTAACCCTAACCCTAGGCTACCCTTGACTGCTTCTGCCTCCAATAGATTTCCTAAGCACTAGTGTTTTAAGGAACAGCTTAAAAAGAGAATCCTAATGTGATTTCTTTATAATGTATGTGTTCCTTATTTTATCCTAGTGTCTAAACTCTTCTCCATGTCTGGACCCCCAAATAATATTCCTTTACGTGCTAAGGGGTATCTAGAGAGTGGGATAGGTTTAATAACTACCCTAACCCTAACGCGTACCCTAACCCTAACACCTACCCTAACCCTAACACGTACCCTAATCCTAACCCGTACCCTAAACCGAGCCCTAACCCTAACACTAACCCTAACCCTAACCCTAACCCATACCCTACGCCGTACCCGAACCCCTCCCCGAACCCGTACCCTAAGCCGTACCCTAAGCCTAACCCTAAGCCTAACCCTAACCCTAGGCTACCCTTGACTGCTTCTGCCTCCAATAGATTTCCTAAGCACTAGTGTTTGAAGGAACAGCTTAAAAAGAGAATCCTAATGTGATTTCTTTATAATGTATGTGTTCCTTATTTTATCCTAGTGTCTAAACTCTTCTCCATGGCTGGACCCCCAAATAATATTCCTTTACGTGCTAAGGGGTATCTAGAGAGTGGGATAGGTTTAATAACTACCCTAACCCTAACGCGTACCCTAACCCTAACCCCTACCCTAACCCTAACACGTACCCTAATCCTAACCCGTACCCTAAACCGAGCCCTAACCCTAACACTAACCCTAACCCTAACCCTAACCAATACCCTACGCCGTACCCGAATCCCTCCCCAAACCCGTACCCTAAGCCATACCCTAAGCCTAACCCTAAGCCTAACCCTAACCCTAGGCTACCCTTGACTGCTTCTGCCTCCAATAGATTTCCTAAGCACTAGTGTTGTAAGTAACAGCTTAAAAAGAGAATCCTAATGTGATTTCTTTATAATGTATGTGTTCCTTATTTTATCCTAGTGTCTAAACTCTTCTCCATGGCTGGACCCCCAAATAATATTCCTTTACGTGCTAAGGGGTATCTAGAGAGTGGGATAGGTTTAATAACTACCCTAACCCTAACGCGTACCCTAACCCTAACCCCTACCCTAACCCTAACACGTACCCTAATCCTAACCCGTACCCTAAACCGAGCCCTAACCCTAACACTAACCCTAACCCTAACCCTAACCCATACCCTACGCCGTACCTGAACCCTAAGCCGTACCCTAAGCCTAACCCTAAGCCTAACCCTAACCCTAGGCTACCCTTGACTGCTTCTGCCTCCAATAGATTTCCTAAGCACTAGTGTTTTAAGGAACAGCTTAAAAAGAGAATCCTAATGTGATTTCTTTATAATGTATGTGTTCCTTATTTTATCCTAGTGTCTAAAGTCTTTTCCATGGCTGGACCCGCAAATAATATTCCTTTACGTGCTAAGGGGTATCTAGAGAGTGGGATAGGTTTAATAACTACCCTAACCATAACACGTACCCTAATCCTAACCCGTACCCTAAACCGAGCCCTAACCCTAACACTAACCCTAACCCTAACCCTAACCCATACCCTACGCCGTACCCGAACCCTAAGCCGTACCCTAAGCCTAACCCTAAGCCTAACCCTAACCCTAGGCTACCCTTGACTGCTTCTGCCTCCAATAGATTTCCTAAGCACTAGTGTTTGAAGGAACAGCTTAAAAAGAGAATCCTAATGTGATTTCTTTATAATGTATGTGTTCCTTATCTTATCCTAGTGTCTAAACTCTTCTCCATGGCTGGACCCCCAAATAATATTCCTTTACGTGCTAAGGGGTATCTAGAGAGTGGGATAGGTTTAATAACTACCCTAACCCTAACGCGTACCCTAACCCTAACACCTACCCTAACCCTAACACGTACCCTAATCCTAACCCGTACCCTAAACCGATCCCTAACCCTAACACTAACCCTAACCCTAACCCAAACCCATACCCTACGCCGAACCCGTACCCTAAGCCGTACCCTAAGCCTAACCCTAAGCCTAGCCCTAACCCTAGGCTACCCTTGAGTGCTTCGGTCTCCAATAGATTTCCTAAGAACTAGTGTTTTAAGGAACAGCTTAAAAACAGAATCCTAATGTGATTTCTAACCTGTACCCTAAACCGAGCCCTAACCCTAACACTAACCCTAACCCTAACCCTAACCCATACCCTACGCCGTACCCGAACCCCTCCCCGAACCCGTACCCTAAGCCGTACCCTAAGCCTAACCCTAAGCCTAACCCTAACCCTAGGCTACCCTTGACTGCTTCTGCCTCCAATAGATTTCCTAAGCACTAGTGTTTGAAGGAACAGCTTAAAAAGAGAATCCTAATGTGATTTCTTTATAATGTATGTGTTCCTTATTTTATCCTAGTGTCTAAAGTCTTCTCCATGGCTGGACCCCCAAATAATATTCCTTTACGTGCTAAGGGGTATCTAGAGAGTGGGATAGGTTTAATAACTACCCTAACCTCTAGCGTACCCTAACCCTAACACCTACCCTAACCCTAACACGTACCCTAATCCTAACCCGTACCCTAAACCGTGTCCTAACCCTAACACTAACCCTAACCCTAACCCATACCCTACGCCGTACCCGAACCCCTCCCCGAACCCGTACCCTAAGCCGTACCCTAAGCCTAACCCTAAGCCTAACCCTAACCCTAGGCTACCCTTGACTGCTTCTGCCTCCAATAGATTTCCTAAGCACTAGTGTTTGAAGGAACAGCTTAAAAAGAGAATCCTAATGTGATTTCTTTATAATGTATGTGTTCCTTATTTTATCCTAGTGTCTAAACTCTTCTCCATGGCTGGACCCCCAAATAATATTCCTTTACGTGCTAAGGGGTATCTAGAGAGTGGGATAGGTTTAATAACTACCCTAACCCTAACGCGTACCCTAACCCTAACCCCTACCCTAACCCTAACGCGTACCCTAACCCTAACCCCTACCCTAACCCTAACACGTACCCTATTCCTAACCCGTACCCTAAACCGAGCCCTAACCCTAACACTAACCCTAACCCTAACCCTAACCCATACCCTACGCCGTACCCGAACCCTAAGCCGTACCCTAAGCCTAACCCTAAGCCTAACCCTAACCCTAGGCTACGCTTGACTGCTTCTGCCTCCAATAGATTTCCTAAGCACTAGTGTTTTAAGGAACAGCTTAAAAAGAGAATCCTAATGTGATTTCTTTATAATGTATGTGTTCCTTATTTTATCCTAGTGTCTAAACTCTTTTCCATGGCTGGACCCGCAAATAATATTCCTTTACGTGCTAAGGGGTATCTAGAGAGTGGGATAGGTTTAATAACTACCCTAACCCTAACGCGTACCCTAACCCTAACACCTACCCTAACCCTAACACGTACCCTAATCCTAACCCGTACCCTAAACCGAGCCCTAACCCTAACACTAACCCTAACCCTAACCCATACCCTATGCCGTACCCGAACCCCTCCCCGAACCCGTACCCTAAGCCATACCCTAAGCCTAACCCTAAGCCTAACCCTAACCCTAGGCTACCCTTGACTGCTTCTGCCTCCAATAGATTTCCTAAGCACTAGTGTTTGAAGGAACAGCTTAAAAAGAGAATCCTAATGTGATTTCTTTATAATGTATGTGTTCCTTATCTTATCCTAGTGTCTAAACTCTTCTCCATGGCTGGACCACCAAATAATATTCCTTTACGTGCTAAGGGGTATCTAGAGAGTGGGATAGGTTTAATAACTACCCTAACCCTAACACCTACCCTAACCCTAACACGTACCCTAATCCTAACCCGTACCCTAAACCGAGCCCTAACCCTAACACTAACCCTAACCCTAACCCTAACCCATACCCTACGCCGTACCCGAACCCCTCCCCAAACCCGTACCCTAAGCCGTACCCTAAGCCTAACCCTAAGCCTAACCCTAACCCTAGGCTACCCTTGACTGCTTCTGCCTCCAATAGATTTCCTAAGCACTAGTGTTGTAAGGAACAGCTTAAAAAGAGAATCCTAATGTGATTTCTTTATAATGTATGTGTTCCTTATTTTATCCTAGTGTCTAAACTCTTCTCCATGGCTGGACCCGCAAATAATATTCCTTTACGTGCTGAGGGGTATCTAGAGAGTGGGATAGGTTTAATAACTACCCTAACCCTAACACGTACCCTAATCCTAACCCGTACCCTAAACCGAGCCCTAACCCTAACACTAACCCTAACCCTAACCCTAACCCATACCCTACGCCGTACCCGAACCCTAAGCCGTAACCTAAGCCTAACCCGAAGCCTAACCCTAACCCTAGGCTACCCTTGACTGCTTCTGCCTCCAATAGATTTCCTAAGCACTAGTGTTTGAAGGAACAGCTTAAAAAGAGAATCCTAATGTGATTTCTTTATAATGTATGTGTTCCTTATCTTATCCTAGTGTCTAAACTCTTCTCCATGGCTGGACCCCCAAATAATATTCCTTTACGTGCTAAGGGGTATCTAGAGAGTGGGATAGGTTTAATAACTACCCTAACCCTAACGCGTACCCTAACCCTAACACCTACCCTAACCCTAACACGTACCCTAATCCTAACCCGTACTCTAAACCGAGCCCTAACCCTAACACTAACCCTAACCCTAACCCTAACCCATACCCTACGCCGTACCCGAACCCTAAGCCGTACCCTAACCCTAACCCTAAGCCTAACCCTAACCCTAGGCTACCCTTGACTGCTTCTGCCTCCAATAGATTTCCTAAGCACTAGTGTTTGAAGGAACAGCTTAAAAAGAGAATCCTAATGTGATTTCTTTATAATGGGTGTGTTCCTTATCTTATCCTAGTGTCTAAACTCTTCTCCATGGCTGGACCCCCAAATAATATTCCTTTACGTGCTAAGGGGTATCTAGAGAATGGGATAGGTTTAATAACTACCCTAACCCTAACGCGTACCCTAACCCTAACCCCTACCCTAACCCTAACACGTACCCTAATCCTAACCCGTACCCTAAACCGAGCCCTAACCCTAACACTACTAACCCTAACCCTAACCCATACCCTACGCCGTACCCGAACCCCTCCCCGAACCCCTACCCTAAGCCGTACCCTAAGCCTAACCCTAAGCCTAACCCTAACCCTAGGCTACCCTTGACTGCTTCTGCCTCCAATAGATTTCCTAAGCACTAGTGTTTGAAGGAACAGCTTAAAAAGAGAATCCTAATGTGATTTCTTTATAATGGGTGTGTTCCTTATCTTATCCTAGTGTCTAAACTCTTCTCCATGGCTGGACCCCCAAATAATATTCCTTTACGTGCTAAGGGGTATCTAGAGAGTGGGATAGGTTTAATAACTACCCTAACCCTAACGCGTACCCTAACCCTAACCCCTACCCTAACCCTAACACGTACCCTAATCCTAACCCGTACCCTAAACCGAGCCCTAACCCTAACACTAACCCTAACCCTAACCCATACCCTACGCCGTACCCGAACCCCTCCCCAAACCCATACCCTAAGCCGTACCCTAAGCCTAACCCTAAGCCTAACCCTAACCCTAGGCTACCCTTGACTGCTTCTGCCTCCAATAGATTTCCTAAGCACTAGTGTTGTAAGGAACAGCTTAAAAAGAGAATCCTAATGTGATTTCTTTATAATGGGTGTGTTCCTTATCTTATCCTAGTGTCTAAACTCTTCTCCATGGCTGCACCCCCAAATAATATTCCTTTACGTGCTAAGGGGTATCTAGAGAGTGGGATAGGTTTACTAACTACCCTAACCCTAACGCGTACCCTAACCCTAACCCCTACCCTAACCCTAACGCGTACCCTAACCCTAACCCCTACCCTAACCCTAACACGTACCCTATTCCTAACCCGTACCCTAAACCGAGCCCTAACCCTAACACTAACCCTAACCCTAACCCTAACCCATACCCTACGCCGTACCCGAACCCTAAGCCGTACCCTAAGCCTAACCCTAAGCCTAACCCTAACCCTAGGCTACGCTTGACTGCTTCTGCCTCCAATAGATTTCCTAAGCACTAGTGTTTTAAGGAACAGCTTAAAAAGAGAATCCTAATGTGATTTCTTTATAATGTATGTGTTCCTTATTTTATCCTAGTGTCTAAACTCTTTTCCATGGCTGGACCCGCAAATAATATTCCTTTACGTGCTAAGGGGTATCTAGAGAGTGGGATAGGTTTAATAACTACCCTAACCCTAACGCGTACCCTAACCCTAACACCTACCCTAACCCTAACACGTACCCTAATCCTAACCCGTACCCTAAACCGAGCCCTAACCCTAACACTAACCCTAACCCTAACCCATACCCTATGCCGTACCCGAACCCCTCCCCGAACCCGTACCCTAAGCCATACCCTAAGCCTAACCCTAAGCCTAACCCTAACCCTAGGCTACCCTTGACTGCTTCTGCCTCCAATAGATTTCCTAAGCACTAGTGTTTGAAGGAACAGCTTAAAAAGAGAATCCTAATGTGATTTCTTTATAATGTATGTGTTCCTTATCTTATCCTAGTGTCTAAACTCTTCTCCATGGCTGGACCACCAAATAATATTCCTTTACGTGCTAAGGGGTATCTAGAGAGTGGGATAGGTTTAATAACTACCCTAACCCTAACGCGTACCCTAACCCTAACACCTACCCTAACCCTAACACGTACCCTAATCCTAACCCGTACCCTAAACCGAGCCCTAACCCTAACACTAACCCTAACCCTAACCCTAACCCATACCCTACGCCGTACCCGAACCCTAAGCCGTACCCTAAGCCTAACCCTAAGCCTAACCCTAACCCTAGGCTACCCTTGACTGCTTCTGCCTCCAATAGATTTCCTAAGCACTAGTGTTGTAAGGAACAGCTTAAAAAGAGAATCCTAATGTGATTTCTTTATAATGTATGTGTTCCTTATTTTATCCTAGTGTCTAAACTCTTCTCCATGGCTGGACCCGCAAATAATATTCCTTTACGTGCTGAGGGGTATCTAGAGAGTGGGATAGGTTTAATAACTACCCTAACCCTAACACGTACCCTAATCCTAACCCGTACCCTAAACCGAGCCCTAACCCTAACACTAACCCTAACCCTAACCCTAACCCATACCCTACGCCGTACCCGAACCCTAAGCCGTAACCTAAGCCTAACCCGAAGCCTAACCCTAACCCTAGGCTACCCTTGACTGCTTCTGCCTCCAATAGATTTCCTAAGCACTAGTGTTTGAAGGAACAGCTTAAAAAGAGAATCCTAATGTGATTTCTTTATAATGTATGTGTTCCTTATCTTATCCTAGTGTCTAAACTCTTCTCCATGGCTGGACCCCCAAATAATATTCCTTTACGTGCTAAGGGGTATCTAGAGAGTGGGATAGGTTTAATAACTACCCTAACCCTAACGCGTACCCTAACCCTAACACCTACCCTAACCCTAACACGTACCCTAATCCTAACCCGTACTCTAAACCGAGCCCTAACCCTAACACTAACCCTAACCCTAACCCTAACCCATACCCTACGCCGTACCCGAACCCTAAGCCGTACCCTAACCCTAACCCTAAGCCTAACCCTAACCCTAGGCTACCCTTGACTGCTTCTGCCTCCAATAGATTTCCTAAGCACTAGTGTTTGAAGGAACAGCTTAAAAAGAGAATCCTAATGTGATTTCTTTATAATGGGTGTGTTCCTTATCTTATCCTAGTGTCTAAACTCTTCTCCATGGCTGGACCCCCAAATAATATTCCTTTACGTGCTAAGGGGTATCTAGAGAATGGGATAGGTTTAATAACTACCCTAACCCTAACGCGTACCCTAACCCTAACCCCTACCCTAACCCTAACACGTACCCTAATCCTAACCCGTACCCTAAACCGAGCCCCAACCCTAACACTAACCCTAACCCTAACCCTAACCCATACCCTACGCCGTACCCGAACCCCTCCCCGAACCCCTACCCTAAGCCGTACCCTAAGCCTAACCCTAAGCCTAACCCTAACCCTAGGCTACCCTTGACTGCTTCTGCCTCCAATAGATTTCCTAAGCACTAGTGTTTGAAGGAACAGCTTAAAAAGAGAATCCTAATGTGATTTCTTTATAATGGGTGTGTTCCTTATCTTATCCTAGTGTCTAAACTCTTCTCCATGGCTGGACCCCCAAATAATATTCCTTTACGTGCTAAGGGGTATCTAGAGAGTGGGATAGGTTTAATAACTACCCTAACCCTAACGCGTACCCTAACCCTAACCCCTACCCTAACCCTAACACGTACCCTAATCCTAACCCGTACCCTAAACCGAGCCCTAACCCTAACACTAACCCTAACCCTAACCCTAACCCATACCCTACGCCGTACCCGAACCCCTCCCCAAACCCGTACCCTAAGCCGTACCCTAAGCCTAACCCTAAGCCTAACCCTAACTCTAGGCTACCCTTGACTGCTTCTGCCTCCAATAGATTTCCTAAGCACTAGTGTTGTAAGGAACAGCTTAAAAAGAGAATCCTAATGTGATTTCTTTATAATGGGTGTGTTCCTTATCTTATCCTAGTGTCTAAACTCTTCTCCATGGCTGCACCCCCAAATAATATTCCTTTACGTGCTAAGGGGTATCTAGAGAGTGGGATAGGTTTACTAACTACCCTAACCCTAATGCGTACCCTAACCCTAACCCCTACCCTAACCCTAACACGTACCCTAATCCTAACCCGTACCCTAAACCGAGCCCTAACCCTAACACGAACCCTAACCCTAACCCTAACCCATACCCTACACCGTACCCGAACCCCTCCCCGAACCCCTACCCTAAGCCGTACCCTAACCCTAACCCTAAGCCTAACCCTAACCCTAGGCTACCCTTGACTGCTTCTGCCTCCAATAGATTTCCTAAGCACTAGTGTTTGAAGGAACAGCTTAAAAAGAGAATCCTAATGCGATTTCTTTATAATGTATGTGTTCCTTATTTTATCCTAGTGTCTAAACTCTTCTCCATGGCTGGACCCCCAAATAATATTCCTTTACGTGCTAAGGGGTATCTAGAGAGTGGGATAGGTTTAATAACTACCCTAACCCTAACGCGTACCCTAACCCTAACCCCTACCCTAACCCTAACACGTACCCTAATCCTAACCCGTACCCTAAACCGATCCCTAACCCTAACACTAACCCTAACCCTAACCCAAACCCATACCCTACGCCGAACCCGTACCCTAAGCCGTACCCTAAGCCTAACCCTAAGCCTAGCCCTAACCCTAGGCTACCCTTGAGTGCTTCGGTCTCCAATAGATTTCCTAAGAACTAGTGTTTTAAGGAACAGCTTAAAAACAGAATCCTAATGTGATTTCTAACCCGTACCCTAAACCGAGCCCTAACCCTAACACGAACCCTAACCCTAACCCTAACCCATACCCTACGCCGTACCCGAACCCCTCCCCGAACCCCTACCCTAAGCCGTACCCTAACCCTAACCCTAAGCCTAACCCTAACCCTAGGCTACCCTTGACTGCTTCTGCCTCCAATAGATTTCCTAAGCACTAGTGTTTGAAGGAACAGCTTAAAAAGAGTATCCTAATGCGATTTCTTTATAATGTATGTGTTCCTTATTTTATCCTAGTGTCTAAACTCTTCTCCATGGCTGGACCCGCAAATAATATTCCTTTACGTGCTAAGGGGTATCTAGAGAGTGGGATAGGTTTAATAACTACCCTAACCCTAACGCGTACCCTAACCCTAACCCCTACCCTAACCCTAACACGTACCCTAATCCTAACCCGTACCCTAAACCGATCCCTAACCCTAACACTAACCCTAACCCTAACCCAAACCCATACCCTACGCCGAACCCGTACCCTAAGCCGTACCCTAAGCCTAACCCTAAGCCTAACCCTAACCCTAGGCTACCCTTGACTGCTTCTGCCTCCAATAGATTTCCTAAGCACTAGTGTTTGAAGGAACAGCTTAAAAAGAGAATCCTAATGTGATTTCTTTATAATGTATGTGTTCCTTATTTTATCCTAGTGTCTAAACTCTTCTCCATGGCTGGACCCCCAAATAATATTCCTTTACGTGCTAAGGGGTATCTAGAGAGTGGGATAGGTTTAATAACTACCCTAACCCTAACGCGTACCCTAACCCTAACCCCTACCCTAACCCTAACGCGTACCCTAACCCTAACCCCTACCCTAACCCTAACACGTACCCTATTCCTAACCCGTACCCTAAATCGAGCCCTAACCCTAACACTAACCCTAACCCTAACCCTAACCCATACCCTACGCCGTACCCGAACCCTAAGCCGTACCCTAAGCCTAACCCTAAGCCTAACCCTAACCCTAGGCTACCCTTGACTGCTTCTGCCTCCAATAGATTTCCTAAGCACTAGTGTTTTAAGGAACAGCTTAAAAAGAGAATCCTAATGTGATTTCTTTATAATGTATGTGTTCCTTATTTTATCCTAGTGTCTAAACTCTTTTCCATGGCTGGACCCGCAAATAATATTCCTTTACGTGCTAAGGGGTATCTAGAGAGTGGGATAGGTTTAATAACTACCCTAACCCTAACGCGTACCCTAACCCTAACACCTACCCTAACCCTAACACGTACCCTAATCCTAACCCGTACCCTAAACCGAGCCCTAACCCTAACACTAACCCTAACCCTAACCCATACCCTACGCCGTACCCGAACCCTAAGCCGTACCCTAAGCCTAACCCTAAGCCTAACCCTAACCCTAGGCTACCCTTGACTGCTTCTGCCTCCAATAGATTTCCTAAGCACTAGTGTTTGAAGGAACAGCTTAAAAAGAGAATCCTAATGTGATTTCTTTATAATGGGTGTGTTCCTTATCTTATCCTAGTGTCTAAACTCTTCTCCATGGCTGGACCCCCAAATAATATTCCTTTACGTGCTAAGGGGTATCTAGAGAGTGGGATAGGTTTAATAACTACCCTAACCCTAACGCGTACCCTAACCCTAACCCCTACCCTAACCCTAACACGTACCCTAATCCTAACCCGTACCCTAAACCGAGCCCTAACCCTAACACTAACCCTAACCCTAACCCTAACCCATACCCTACGCCGTACCCGAACCCCTCCCCGAACCCCTACCCTAAGCCGTACCCTAAGCCTAACCCTAAGCCTAACCCTAACCCTAGGCTACCCTTGACTGCTTCTGCCTCCAATAGATTTCCTAAGCACTAGTGTTTGAAGGAACAGCTTAAAAAGAGAATCCTAATGTGATTTCTTTATAATGGGTGTGTTCCTTATCTTATCCTAGTGTCTAAACTCTTCTCCATGGCTGGACCCCCAAATAATATTCCTTTACGTGCTAAGGGGTATCTAGAGAGTGGGATAGGTTTAATAACTACCCTAACCCTAACGCGTACCCTAACCCTAACCCCTACCCTAACCCTAACACGTACCCTAATCCTAACCCGTACCCTAAACCGAGCCCTAACCCTAACACTAACCCTAACCCTAACCCATACCCTACGCCGTACCCGAACCCCTCCCCAAACCCATACCCTAAGCCGTACCCTAAGCCTAACCCTAAGCCTAACCCTAACCCTAGGCTACCCTTGACTGCTTCTGCCTCCAATAGATTTCCTAAGCACTAGTGTTGTAAGGAACAGCTTAAAAAGAGAATCCTAATGTGATTTCTTTATAATGGGTGTGTTCCTTATCTTATCGTAGTGTCTAAACTCTTCTCCATGGCTGCACCCCCAAATAATATTCCTTTACGTGCTAAGGGGTATCTAGAGAGTGGGATAGGTTTACTAACTACCCTAACCCTAATGCGTACCCTAACCCTAACCCCTACCCTAACCCTAACACGTACCCTAATCCTAACCCGTACCCTAAACCGAGCCCTAACCCTAACACGAACCCTAACCCTAACCCTAACCCATACCCTACACCGTACCCGAACCCCTCCCCGAACCCCTACCCTAAGCCGTACCCTAACCCTAACCCTAAGCCTAACCCTAACCCTAGGCTACCCTTGACTGCTTCTGCCTCCAATAGATTTCCTAAGCACTAGTGTTTGAAGGAACAGCTTAAAAAGAGAATCCTAATGCGATTTCTTTATAATGTATGTGTTCCTTATTTTATCCTAGTGTCTAAACTCTTCTCCATGGCTGGACCCCCAAATAATATTCCTTTACGTGCTAAGGGGTATCTAGAGAGTGGGATAGGTTTAATAACTACCCTAACCCTAACGCGTACCCTAACCCTAACCCCTACCCTAACCCTAACACGTACCCTAATCCTAACCCGTACCCTAAACCGATCCCTAACCCTAACACTAACCCTAACCCTAACCCAAACCCATACCCTACGCCGAACCCGTACCCTAAGCCGTACCCTAAGCCTAACCCTAAGCCTAGCCCTAACCCTAGGCTACCCTTGAGTGCTTCGGTCTCCAATAGATTTCCTAAGAACTAGTGTTTTAAGGAACAGCTTAAAAACAGAATCCTAATGTGATTTCTAACCCGTACCCTAAACCGAGCCCTAACCCTAACACGAACCCTAACCCTAACCCTAACCCATACCCTACGCCGTACCCGAACCCCTCCCCGAACCCCTACCCTAAGCCGTACCCTAACCCTAACCCTAAGCCTAACCCTAACCCTAGGCTACCCTTGACTGCTTCTGCCTCCAATAGATTTCCTAAGCACTAGTGTTTGAAGGAACAGCTTAAAAAGAGTATCCTAATGCGATTTCTTTATAATGTATGTGTTCCTTATTTTATCCTAGTGTCTAAACTCTTCTCCATGGCTGGACCCGCAAATAATATTCCTTTACGTGCTAAGGGGTATCTAGAGAGTGGGATAGGTTTAATAACTACCCTAACCCTAACGCGTACCCTAACCCTAACCCCTACCCTAACCCTAACACGTACCCTAATCCTAACCCGTACCCTAAACCGATCCCTAACCCTAACACTAACCCTAACCCTAACCCAAACCCATACCCTACGCCGAACCCGTACCCTAAGCCGTACCCTAAGCCTAACCCTAAGCCTAACCCTAACCCTAGGCTACCCTTGACTGCTTCTGCCTCCAATAGATTTCCTAAGCACTAGTGTTTGAAGGAACAGCTTAAAAAGAGAATCCTAATGTGATTTCTTTATAATGTATGTGTTCCTTATTTTATCCTAGTGTCTAAACTCTTCTCCATGGCTGGACCCCCAAATAATATTCCTTTACGTGCTAAGGGGTATCTAGAGAGTGGGATAGGTTTAATAACTACCCTAACCCTAACGCGTACCCTAACCCTAACCCCTACCCTAACCCTAACGCGTACCCTAACCCTAACCCCTACCCTAACCCTAACACGTACCCTATTCCTAACCCGTACCCTAAATCGAGCCCTAACCCTAACACTAACCCTAACCCTAACCCTAACCCATACCCTACGCCGTACCCGAACCCTAAGCCGTACCCTAAGCCTAACCCTAAGCCTAACCCTAACCCTAGGCTACCCTTGACTGCTTCTGCCTCCAATAGATTTCCTAAGCACTAGTGTTTTAAGGAACAGCTTAAAAAGAGAATCCTAATGTGATTTCTTTATAATGTATGTGTTCCTTATTTTATCCTAGTGTCTAAACTCTTTTCCATGGCTGGACCCGCAAATAATATTCCTTTACGTGCTAAGGGGTATCTAGAGAGTGGGATAGGTTTAATAACTACCCTAACCCTAACGCGTACCCTA
Organism: Balaenoptera ricei; assembly: GCF_028023285.1. NCBI lineage: Eukaryota > Metazoa > Chordata > Mammalia > Artiodactyla > Balaenopteridae > Balaenoptera > Balaenoptera ricei. Next base: position 82,243 of record NW_026777653.1, read on the forward strand.
ACCCTAACACCTACCCTAACCCTAACACGTACCCTAATCCTAACCCGTACCCTAAACCGAGCCCTAACCCTAACACTAACCCTAACCCTAACCCATACCCTACGCCGTACCCGAACCCTAAGCCGTACCCTAAGCCTAACCCTAAGCCTAACCCTAACCCTAGGCTACCCTTGACTGCTTCTGCCTCCAATAGATTTCCTAAGCACTAGTGTTTGAAGGAACAGCTTAAAAAGAGAATCCTAATGTGATTTCTTTATAATGGGTGTGTTCCTTATCTTATCCTAGTGTCTAAACTCTTCTCCATGGCTGGACCCCCAAATAATATTCCTTTACGTGCTAAGGGGTATCTAGAGAGTGGGATAGGTTTAATAACTACCCTAACCCTAACGCGTACCCTAACCCTAACACCTACCCTAACCCTAACACGTACCCTAATCCTAACCCGTACCCTAAACCGAGCCCTAACCCTAACACTAACCCTAACCCTAACCCTAACCCATACCCTACGCCGTACCCGAACCCCTCCCCGAACCCCTACCCTAAGCCGTACCCTAACCCTAACCCTAAGCCTAACCCTAACCCTAGGCTACCCTTGACTGCTTCTGCCTCCAATAGATTTCCTAAGCACTAGTGTTTTAAGGAACAGCTTAAAAAGAGAATCCTAATGTGATTTCTTTATAATGTATGTGTTCCTTATTTTATCCTAGTGTCTAAACTCTTCTCCATGGCTGGACCCCCAAATAATATTCCTTTACGTGCTAAGGGGTATCTAGAGAGTGGGATAGGTTTAATAACTACCCTAACCCTAACGCGTACCCTAACCCTAACACCTACCCTAACCCTAACACGTACCCTAATCCTAACCCGTACCCTAAACCGAGCCCTAACCCTAACACTAACCCTAACCCTAACCCTAACCCATACCCTACGCCGTACCCGAACCCCTCCCCGAACCCGTACCCTAAGCCGTACCCTAAGCCTAACCCTAAGCCTAACCCTAACCCTAGGCTACCCTTGACTGCTTCTGCCTCCAATAGATTTCCTAAGCACTAGTGTTTGAAGGAACAGCTTAAAAAGAGAATCCTAATGTGATTTCTTTATAATGTATGTGTTCCTTATTTTATCCTAGTGTCTAAACTCTTCTCCATGGCTGGACCCCCAAATAATATTCCTTTACGTGCTAAGGGGTATCTAGAGAGTGGGATAGGTTTAATAACTACCCTAACCCTAACGCGTACCCTAACCCTAACCCCTACCCTAACCCTAACGCGTACCCTAACCCTAACCCCTACCCTAACCCTAACACGTACCCTATTCCTAACCCGTACCCTAAATCGAGCCCTAACCCTAACACTAACCCTAACCCTAACCCTAACCCATACCCTACGCCGTACCCGAACCCTAAGCCGTACCCTAAGCCTAACCCTAAGCCTAACCCTAACCCTAGGCTACCCTTGACTGCTTCTGCCTCCAATAGATTTCCTAAGCACTAGTGTTTTAAGGAACAGCTTAAAAAGAGAATCCTAATGTGATTTCTTTATAATGTATGTGTTCCTTATTTTATCCTAGTGTCTAAACTCTTTTCCATGGCTGGACCCGCAAATAATATTCCTTTACGTGCTAAGGGGTATCTAGAGAGTGGGATAGGTTTAATAACTACCCTAACCCTAACGCGTACCCTAACCCTAACACCTACCCTAACCCTAACACGTACCCTAATCCTAACCCGTACCCTAAACCGAGCCCTAACCCTAACACTAACCCTAACCCTAACCCATACCCTACGCCGTACCCGAACCCTAAGCCGTACCCTAAGCCTAACCCTAAGCCTAACCCTAACCCTAGGCTACCCTTGACTGCTTCTGCCTCCAATAGATTTCCTAAGCACTAGTGTTTGAAGGAACAGCTTAAAAAGAGAATCCTAATGTGATTTCTTTATAATGGGTGTGTTCCTTATCTTATCCTAGTGTCTAAACTCTTCTCCATGGCTGGACCCCCAAATAATATTCCTTTACGTGCTAAGGGGTATCTAGAGAGTGGGATAGGTTTAATAACTACCCTAACCCTAACGCGTACCCTAACCCTAACACCTACCCTAACCCTAACACGTACCCTAATCCTAACCCGTACCCTAAACCGAGCCCTAACCCTAACACTAACCCTAACCCTAACCCTAACCCATACCCTACGCCGTACCCGAACCCCTCCCCGAACCCCTACCCTAAGCCGTACCCTAACCCTAACCCTAAGCCTAACCCTAACCCTAGGCTACCCTTGACTGCTTCTGCCTCCAATAGATTTCCTAAGCACTAGTGTTTTAAGGAACAGCTTAAAAAGAGAATCCTAATGTGATTTCTTTATAATGTATGTGTTCCTTATTTTATCCTAGTGTCTAAACTCTTCTCCATGGCTGGACCCCCAAATAATATTCCTTTACGTGCTAAGGGGTATCTAGAGAGTGGGATAGGTTTAATAACTACCCTAACCCTAACGCGTACCCTAACCCTAACACCTACCCTAACCCTAACACGTACCCTAATCCTAACCCGTACCCTAAACCGAGCCCTAACCCTAACACTAACCCTAACCCTAACCCTAACCCATACCCTACGCCGTACCCGAACCCCTCCCCGAACCCGTACCCTAAGCCGTACCCTAAGCCTAACCCTAAGCCTAACCCTAACCCTAGGCTACCCTTGACTGCTTCTGCCTCCAATAGATTTCCTAAGCACTAGTGTTTGAAGGAACAGCTTAAAAAGAGAATCCTAATGTGATTTCTTTATAATGTATGTGTTCCTTATTTTATCCTAGTGTCTAAACTCTTCTCCATGGCTGGACCCCCAAATAATATTCCTTTACGTGCTAAGGGGTATCTAGAGAGTGGGATAGGTTTAATAACTACCCTAACCCTAACGCGTACCCTAACCCTAACCCCTATCCTAACCCTAACACGTACCCTAATCCTAACCCGTACCCTAAACCGAGCCCTAACCCTAACACTAACCCTAACCCTAACCAATACCCTACGCCGTACCCGAACCCCTCCCCAAACCCGTACCCTAAGCCGTACCCTAAGCCTAACCCTAAGCCTAACCCTAACCCTAGGCTACCCTTGACTGCTTCTGCCTCCAATAGATTTCCTAAGCACTAGTGTTGTAAGGAACAGCTTAAAAAGAGAATCCTAATGTGATTTCTTTATAATGTATGTGTTCCTTATTTTATCCTAGTGTCTAAACTCTTCTCCATGGCTGGACCCCCAAATAATATTCCTTTACGTGCTAAGGGGTATCTAGAGAGTGGGATAGGTTTAATAACTACCCTAACCCTAACGCGTACCCTAACCCTAACCCCTACCCTAACCCTAACACGTACCCTAATCCTAACCCGTACCCTAAACCGAGCCCTAACCCTAACACTAACCCTAACCCTAACCCTAACCCATACCCTACGCCGTACCCGAACCCTAAGCCGTACCCTAAGTCTAACTCTAAGCCTAACCCTAACCCTAGGCTACCCTTGACTGCTTCTGCCTCCAATAGATTTCCTAAGCACTAGTGTTTGAAGGAACAGCTTAAAAAGAGAATCCTAATGTGATTTCTTTATAATGTATGTGTTCCTTATTTTATCCTAGTGTCTAAACTCTTTTCCATGGCTGGACCCGCAAATAATATTCCTTTACGTGCTAAGGGGTATCTAGAGAGTGGGATAGGTTTAATAACTACCCTAACCCTAACGCGTACCCTAACCCTAACACCTACCCTAACCCTAACACGTACCCTAATCCTAACCCGTACCCTAAACCGAGCCCTAACCCTAACACTAACCCTAACCCTAACCCTAACCCATACCCTATGCCGTACCCGAACCTCTCCCCGAACCCGTACCCTAAGCCATACCCTAAGCCTAACCCTAAGCCTAACCCTAACCCTAGGCTACCCTTGACTGCTTCTGCCTCCAATAGATTTCCTAAGCACTAGTGTTTGAAGGAACAGCTTAAAAAGAGAATCCTAATGTGATTTCTTTATAATGTATGTGTTCCTTATCTTATCCTAGTGTGTAAACTCTTCTCCATGGCTGGACCCCCAAATAATATTCCTTTACGTGCTAAGGGGTATCTAGAGAGTGGGATAGGTTTAATAACTACCCTAACCCTAACGCGTACCCTAACCCTAACCCCTACCCTAACCCTAACACGTACCCTAATCCTAACCCGTACCCTAAACCGAGCCCTAACCCTAACACTAACCCTAACCCTAACCCTAACCCATACCCTACGCCGTACCCGAAACCCTCCCCGAACCCCTACCCTAAGCCGTACCCTAACCCTAACCCTAAGCCTAACGCTAACCCTAGGCTACCCTTGACTGCTTCTGCCTCCAATAGATTTCCTAAGCACTAGTGTTTTAAGGAACAGCTTAAAAAGAGAATCCTAATGTGATTTCTTTATAATGTATGTGTTCCTTATTTTATCCTAGTGTCTAAACTCTTCTCCATGGCTGGACCCCCAAATAATATTCCTTTACGTGCTAAGGGGTATCTAGAGAGTGGGATAGGTTTAATAACTACCCTAACCCTAACGCGTCCCCTAACCCTAACACCTACCCTAACCCTAACACGTACCCTAATCCTAACCCGTACCCTAAACCGAGCCCTAACCCTAACACTAACCCTAACCCTAACCCTAACCCATACCCTACGCCGTACCCGAACCCTAAGCCGTACCCTAAGCCTAACCCTAAGCCTAACCCTAACCCTAGGCTACCCTTGACTGCTTCTGCCTCCAATAGATTTCCTAAGCACTAGTGTTGTAAGGAACAGCTTAAAAAGAGAATCCTAATGTGATTTCTTTATAATGTATGTGTTCCTTATTTTATCCTAGTGTCTAAACTCTTCTCCATGGCTGGACCCGCAAATAATATTCCTTTACGTGCTGAGGGGTATCTAGAGAGTGGGATAGGTTTAATAACTACCCTAACCCTAACACGTACCCTAATCCTAACCCGTACCCTAAACCGAGCCCTAACCCTAACACTAACCCTAACCCTAACCCTAACCCATACCCTACGCCGTACCCAAACCCTAAGCCGTACCCTAAGCCTAACCCTAAGCCTAACCCTAACCCTAGGCTACCCTTGACTGCTTCTGCCTCCAATAGATTTCCTAAGCACTAGTGTTGTAAGGAACAGCTTAAAAAGAGAATCCTAATGTGATTTCTTTATAATGTATGTGTTCCTTATTTTATCCTAGTGTCTAAACTCTTCTCCATGGCTGGACCCGCAAATAATATTCCTTTACGTGCTGAGGGGTATCTAGAGAGTGGGATAGGTTTAATAACTACCCTAACCCTAACACGTACCCTAATCCTAACCCGTACCCTAAACCGAGCCCTAACCCTAACACTAACCCTAACCCTAACCCTAACCCATACCCTACGCCGTACCCGAACCCTAAGCCGTAACCTAAGCCTAACCCGAAGCCTAACCCTAACCCTAGGCTACCCTTGACTGCTTCTGCCTCCAATAGATTTCCTAAGCACTAGTGTTGTAAGGAACAGCTTAAAAAGAGAATCCTAATGTGATTTCTTTATAATGGGTGTGTTCCTTATCTTATCGTAGTGTCTAAACTCTTCTCCATGGCTGCACCCCCAAATAATATTCCTTTACGTGCTAAGGGGTATCTAGAGAGTGGGATAGGTTTACTAACTACCCTAACCCTAATGCGTACCCTAACCCTAACCCCTACCCTAACCCTAACACGTACCCTAATCCTAACCCGTACCCTAAACCGAGCCCTAACCCTAACACGAACCCTAACCCTAACCCTAACCCATACCCTACACCGTACCCGAACCCCTCCCCGAACCCCTACCCTAAGCCGTACCCTAACCCTAACCCTAAGCCTAACCCTAACCCTAGGCTACCCTTGACTGCTTCTGCCTCCAATAGATTTCCTAAGCACTAGTGTTTGAAGGAACAGCTTAAAAAGAGAATCCTAATGCGATTTCTTTATAATGTATGTGTTCCTTATTTTATCCTAGTGTCTAAACTCTTCTCCATGGCTGGACCCCCAAATAATATTCCTTTACGTGCTAAGGGGTATCTAGAGAGTGGGATAGGTTTAATAACTACCCTAACCCTAACGCGTACCCTAACCCTAACCCCTACCCTAACCCTAACACGTACCCTAATCCTAACCCGTACCCTAAACCGATCCCTAACCCTAACACTAACCCTAACCCTAACCCAAACCCATACCCTACGCCGAACCCGTACCCTAAGCCGTACCCTAAGCCTAACCCTAAGCCTAGCCCTAACCCTAGGCTACCCTTGAGTGCTTCGGTCTCCAATAGATTTCCTAAGAACTAGTGTTTTAAGGAACAGCTTAAAAACAGAATCCTAATGTGATTTCTAACCCGTACCCTAAACCGAGCCCTAACCCTAACACGAACCCTAACCCTAACCCTAACCCATACCCTACGCCGTACCCGAACCCCTCCCCGAACCCCTACCCTAAGCCGTACCCTAACCCTAACCCTAAGCCTAACCCTAACCCTAGGCTACCCTTGACTGCTTCTGCCTCCAATAGATTTCCTAAGCACTAGTGTTTGAAGGAACAGCTTAAAAAGAGTATCCTAATGCGATTTCTTTATAATGTATGTGTTCCTTATTTTATCCTAGTGTCTAAACTCTTCTCCATGGCTGGACCCGCAAATAATATTCCTTTACGTGCTAAGGGGTATCTAGAGAGTGGGATAGGTTTAATAACTACCCTAACCCTAACGCGTACCCTAACCCTAACCCCTACCCTAACCCTAACACGTACCCTAATCCTAACCCGTACCCTAAACCGATCCCTAACCCTAACACTAACCCTAACCCTAACCCAAACCCATACCCTACGCCGAACCCGTACCCTAAGCCGTACCCTAAGCCTAACCCTAAGCCTAACCCTAACCCTAGGCTACCCTTGACTGCTTCTGCCTCCAATAGATTTCCTAAGCACTAGTGTTTGAAGGAACAGCTTAAAAAGAGAATCCTAATGTGATTTCTTTATAATGTATGTGTTCCTTATTTTATCCTAGTGTCTAAACTCTTCTCCATGGCTGGACCCCCAAATAATATTCCTTTACGTGCTAAGGGGTATCTAGAGAGTGGGATAGGTTTAATAACTACCCTAACCCTAACGCGTACCCTAACCCTAACCCCTACCCTAACCCTAACGCGTACCCTAACCCTAACCCCTACCCTAACCCTAACACGTACCCTATTCCTAACCCGTACCCTAAATCGAGCCCTAACCCTAACACTAACCCTAACCCTAACCCTAACCCATACCCTACGCCGTACCCGAACCCTAAGCCGTACCCTAAGCCTAACCCTAAGCCTAACCCTAACCCTAGGCTACCCTTGACTGCTTCTGCCTCCAATAGATTTCCTAAGCACTAGTGTTTTAAGGAACAGCTTAAAAAGAGAATCCTAATGTGATTTCTTTATAATGTATGTGTTCCTTATTTTATCCTAGTGTCTAAACTCTTTTCCATGGCTGGACCCGCAAATAATATTCCTTTACGTGCTAAGGGGTATCTAGAGAGTGGGATAGGTTTAATAACTACCCTAACCCTAACGCGCACCCTAACCCTAACACCTACCCTAACCCTAACACGTACCCTAATCCTAACCCGTACCCTAAACCGAGCCCTAACCCTAACACTAACCCTAACCCTAACCCATACCCTACGCCGTACCCGAACCCTAAGCCGTACCCTAAGCCTAACCCTAAGCCTAACCCTAACCCTAGGCTACCCTTGACTGCTTCTGCCTCCAATAGATTTCCTAAGCACTAGTGTTTGAAGGAACAGCTTAAAAAGAGAATCCTAATGTGATTTCTTTATAATGGGTGTGTTCCTTATCTTATCCTAGTGTCTAAACTCTTCTCCATGGCTGGACCCCCAAATAATATTCCTTTACGTGCTAAGGGGTATCTAGAGAGTGGGATAGGTTTAATAACTACCCTAACCCTAACGCGTACCCTAACCCTAACACCTACCCTAACCCTAACACGTACCCTAATCCTAACCCGTACCCTAAACCGAGCCCTAACCCTAACACTAACCCTAACCCTAACCCTAACCCATACCCTACGCCGTACCCGAACCCCTCCCCGAACCCCTACCCTAAGCCGTACCCTAACCCTAACCCTAAGCCTAACCCTAACCCTAGGCTACCCTTGACTGCTTCTGCCTCCAATAGATTTCCTAAGCACTAGTGTTTTAAGGAACAGCTTAAAAAGAGAATCCTAATGTGATTTCTTTATAATGTATGTGTTCCTTATTTTATCCTAGTGTCTAAACTCTTCTCCATGGCTGGACCCCCAAATAATATTCCTTTACGTGCTAAGGGGTATCTAGAGAGTGGGATAGGTTTAATAACTACCCTAACCCTAACGCGTACCCTAACCCTAACACCTACCCTAACCCTAACACGTACCCTAATCCTAACCCGTACCCTAAACCGAGCCCTAACCCTAACACTAACCCTAACCCTAACCCTAACCCATACCCTACGCCGTACCCGAACCCCTCCCCGAACCCGTACCCTAAGCCGTACCCTAAGCCTAACCCTAAGCCTAACCCTAACCCTAGGCTACCCTTGACTGCTTCTGCCTCCAATAGATTTCCTAAGCACTAGTGTTTGAAGGAACAGCTTAAAAAGAGAATCCTAATGTGATTTCTTTATAATGTATGTGTTCCTTATTTTATCCTAGTGTCTAAACTCTTCTCCATGGCTGGACCCCCAAATAATATTCCTTTACGTGCTAAGGGGTATCTAGAGAGTGGGATAGGTTTAATAACTACCCTAACCCTAACGCGTACCCTAACCCTAACCCCTACCCTAACCCTAACGCGTACCCTAACCCTAACCCCTACCCTAACCCTAACACGTACCCTATTCCTAACCCGTACCCTAAATCGAGCCCTAACCCTAACACTAACCCTAACCCTAACCCTAACCCATACCCTACGCCGTACCCGAACCCTAAGCCGTACCCTAAGCCTAACCCTAAGCCTAACCCTAACCCTAGGCTACCCTTGACTGCTTCTGCCTCCAATAGATTTCCTAAGCACTAGTGTTTTAAGGAACAGCTTAAAAAGAGAATCCTAATGTGATTTCTTTATAATGTATGTGTTCCTTATTTTATCCTAGTGTCTAAACTCTTTTCCATGGCTGGACCCGCAAATAATATTCCTTTACGTGCTAAGGGGTATCTAGAGAGTGGGATAGGTTTAATAACTACCCTAACCCTAACGCGTACCCTAACCCTAACACCTACCCTAACCCTAACACGTACCCTAATCCTAACCCGTACCCTAAACCGAGCCCTAACCCTAACACTAACCCTAACCCTAACCCATACCCTACGCCGTACCCGAACCCTAAGCCGTACCCTAAGCCTAACCCTAAGCCTAACCCTAACCCTAGGCTACCCTTGACTGCTTCTGCCTCCAATAGATTTCCTAAGCACTAGTGTTTGAAGGAACAGCTTAAAAAGAGAATCCTAATGTGATTTCTTTATAATGGGTGTGTTCCTTATCTTATCCTAGTGTCTAAACTCTTCTCCATGGCTGGACCCCCAAATAATATTCCTTTACGTGCTAAGGGGTATCTAGAGAGTGGGATAGGTTTAATAACTACCCTAACCCTAACGCGTACCCTAACCCTAACACCTACCCTAACCCTAACACGTACCCTAATCCTAACCCGTACCCTAAACCGAGCCCTAACCCTAACACTAACCCTAACCCTAACCCTAACCCATACCCTACGCCGTACCCGAACCCCTCCCCGAACCCCTACCCTAAGCCGTACCCTAACCCTAACCCTAAGCCTAACCCTAACCCTAGGCTACCCTTGACTGCTTCTGCCTCCAATAGATTTCCTAAGCACTAGTGTTTTAAGGAACAGCTTAAAAAGAGAATCCTAATGTGATTTCTTTATAATGTATGTGTTCCTTATTTTATCCTAGTGTCTAAACTCTTCTCCATGGCTGGACCCCCAAATAATATTCCTTTACGTGCTAAGGGGTATCTAGAGAGTGGGATAGGTTTAATAACTACCCTAACCCTAACGCGTACCCTAACCCTAACACCTACCCTAACCCTAACACGTACCCTAATCCTAACCCGTACCCTAAACCGAGCCCTAACCCTAACACTAACCCTAACCCTAACCCTAACCCATACCCTACGCCGTACCCGAACCCCTCCCCGAACCCGTACCCTAAGCCGTACCCTAAGCCTAACCCTAAGCCTAACCCTAACCCTAGGCTACCCTTGACTGCTTCTGCCTCCAATAGATTTCCTAAGCACTAGTGTTTGAAGGAACAGCTTAAAAAGAGAATCCTAATGTGATTTCTTTATAATGTATGTGTTCCTTATTTTATCCTAGTGTCTAAACTCTTCTCCATGGCTGGACCCCCAAATAATATTCCTTTACGTGCTAAGGGGTATCTAGAGAGTGGGATAGGTTTAATAACTACCCTAACCCTAACGCGTACCCTAACCCTAACCCCTATCCTAACCCTAACACGTACCCTAATCCTAACCCGTACCCTAAACCGAGCCCTAACCCTAACACTAACCCTAACCCTAACCAATACCCTACGCCGTACCCGAACCCCTCCCCAAACCCGTACCCTAAGCCGTACCCTAAGCCTAACCCTAAGCCTAACCCTAACCCTAGGCTACCCTTGACTGCTTCTGCCTCCAATAGATTTCCTAAGCACTAGTGTTGTAAGGAACAGCTTAAAAAGAGAATCCTAATGTGATTTCTTTATAATGTATGTGTTCCTTATTTTATCCTAGTGTCTAAACTCTTCTCCATGGCTGGACCCCCAAATAATATTCCTTTACGTGCTAAGGGGTATCTAGAGAGTGGGATAGGTTTAATAACTACCCTAACCCTAACGCGTACCCTAACCCTAACCCCTACCCTAACCCTAACACGTACCCTAATCCTAACCCGTACCCTAAACCGAGCCCTAACCCTAACACTAACCCTAACCCTAACCCTAACCCATACCCTACGCCGTACCCGAACCCTAAGCCGTACCCTAAGTCTAACCCTAAGCCTAACCCTAACCCTAGGCTACCCTTGACTGCTTCTGCCTCCAATAGATTTCCTAAGCACTAGTGTTTGAAGGAACAGCTTAAAAAGAGAATCCTAATGTGATTTCTTTATAATGTATGTGTTCCTTATTTTATCCTAGTGTCTAAACTCTTTTCCATGGCTGGACCCGCAAATAATATTCCTTTACGTGCTAAGGGGTATCTAGAGAGTGGGATAGGTTTAATAACTACCCTAACCCTAACGCGTACCCTAACCCTAACACCTACCCTAACCCTAACACGTACCCTAATCCTAACCCGTACCCTAAACCGAGCCCTAACCCTAACACTAACCCTAACCCTAACCCTAACCCATACCCTATGCCGTACCCGAACCTCTCCCCGAACCCGTACCCTAAGCCATACCCTAAGCCTAACCCTAAGCCTAACCCTAACCCTAGGCTACCCTTGACTGCTTCTGCCTCCAATAGATTTCCTAAGCACTAGTGTTTGAAGGAACAGCTTAAAAAGAGAATCCTAATGTGATTTCTTTATAATGTATGTGTTCCTTATCTTATCCTAGTGTGTAAACTCTTCTCCATGGCTGGACCCCCAAATAATATTCCTTTACGTGCTAAGGGGTATCTAGAGAGTGGGATAGGTTTAATAACTACCCTAACCCTAACGCGTACCCTAACCCTAACCCCTACCCTAACCCTAACACGTACCCTAATCCTAACCCGTACCCTAAACCGAGCCCTAACCCTAACACTAACCCTAACCCTAACCCTAACCCATACCCTACGCCGTACCCGAAACCCTCCCCGAACCCCTACCCTAAGCCGTACCCTAACCCTAACCCTAAGCCTAACGCTAACCCTAGGCTACCCTTGACTGCTTCTGCCTCCAATAGATTTCCTAAGCACTAGTGTTTTAAGGAACAGCTTAAAAAGAGAATCCTAATGTGATTTCTTTATAATGTATGTGTTCCTTATTTTATCCTAGTGTCTAAACTCTTCTCCATGGCTGGACCCCCAAATAATATTCCTTTACGTGCTAAGGGGTATCTAGAGAGTGGGATAGGTTTAATAACTACCCTAACCCTAACGCGTCCCCTAACCCTAACACCTACCCTAACCCTAACACGTACCCTAATCCTAACCCGTACCCTAAACCGAGCCCTAACCCTAACACTAACCCTAACCCTAACCCTAACCCATACCCTACGCCGTACCCGAACCCTAAGCCGTACCCTAAGCCTAACCCTAAGCCTAACCCTAACCCTAGGCTACCCTTGACTGCTTCTGCCTCCAATAGATTTCCTAAGCACTAGTGTTGTAAGGAACAGCTTAAAAAGAGAATCCTAATGTGATTTCTTTATAATGTATGTGTTCCTTATTTTATCCTAGTGTCTAAACTCTTCTCCATGGCTGGACCCGCAAATAATATTCCTTTACGTGCTGAGGGGTATCTAGAGAGTGGGATAGGTTTAATAACTACCCTAACCCTAACACGTACCCTAATCCTAACCCGTACCCTAAACCGAGCCCTAACCCTAACACTAACCCTAACCCTAACCCTAACCCATACCCTACGCCGTACCCAAACCCTAAGCCGTACCCTAAGCCTAACCCTAAGCCTAACCCTAACCCTAGGCTACCCTTGACTGCTTCTGCCTCCAATAGATTTCCTAAGCACTAGTGTTGTAAGGAACAGCTTAAAAAGAGAATCCTAATGTGATTTCTTTATAATGTATGTGTTCCTTATTTTATCCTAGTGTCTAAACTCTTCTCCATGGCTGGACCCGCAAATAATATTCCTTTACGTGCTGAGGGGTATCTAGAGAGTGGGATAGGTTTAATAACTACCCTAACCCTAACACGTACCCTAATCCTAACCCGTACCCTAAACCGAGCCCTAACCCTAACACTAACCCTAACCCTAACCCTAACCCATACCCTACGCCGTACCCGAACCCTAAGCCGTAACCTAAGCCTAACCCGAAGCCTAACCCTAACCCTAGGCTACCCTTGACTGCTTCTGCCTCCAATAGATTTCCTAAGCACTAGTGTTTGAAGGAACAGCTTAAAAAGAGAATCCTAATGTGATTTCTTTATAATGTATGTGTTCCTTATCTTATCCTAGTGTCTAAACTCTTCTCCATGGCTGGACCCCCAAATAATATTCCTTTACGTGCTAAGGGGTATCTAGAGAGTGGGATAGGTTTAATAACTACCCTAACCCTAACGCGTACCCTAACCCTAACACCTACCCTAACCCTAACACGTACCCTAATCCTAACCCGTACTCTAAACCGAGCCCTAACCCTAACACTAACCCTAACCCTAACCCTAACCCATACCCTACGCCGTACCCGAACCCTAAGCCGTACCCTAACCCTAACCCTAAGCCTAACCCTAACCCTAGGCTACCCTTGACTGCTTCTGCCTCCAATAGATTTCCTAAGCACTAGTGTTTGAAGGAACAGCTTAAAAAGAGAATCCTAATGTGATTTCTTTATAATGGGTGTGTTCCTTATCTTATCCTAGTGTCTAAACTCTTCTCCATGGCTGGACCCCCAAATAATATTCCTTTACGTGCTAAGGGGTATCTAGAGAATGGGATAGGTTTAATAACTACCCTAACCGTAACGCGTACCCTAACCCTAACCCCTACCCTAACCCTAACACGTACCCTAATCCTAACCCGTACCCTAAACCGAGCCCTAACCCTAACACTAACCCTAACCCTAACCCTAACCCATACCCTACGCCGTACCCGAACCCCTCCCCGAACCCCTACCCTAAGCCGTACCCTAAGCCTAACCCTAAGCCTAACCCTAACCCTAGGCTACCCTTGACTGCTTCTGCCTCCAATAGATTTCCTAAGCACTAGTGTTTGAAGGAACAGCTTAAAAAGAGAATCCTAATGTGATTTCTTTATAATGGGTGTGTTCCTTATCTTATCCTAGTGTCTAAACTCTTCTCCATGGCTGGACCCCCAAATAATATTCCTTTACGTGCTAAGGGGTATCTAGAGAGTGGGATAGGTTTAATAACTACCCTAACCCTAACGCGTACCCTAACCCTAACCCCTACCCTAACCCTAACACGTACCCTAATCCTAACCCGTACCCTAAACCGAGCCCTAACCCTAACACTAACCCTAACCCTAACCCATACCCTACGCCGTACCCGAACCCCTCCCCAAACCCATACCCTAAGCCGTACCCTAAGCCTAACCCTAAGCCTAACCCTAACCCTAGGCTACCCTTGACTGCTTCTGCCTCCAATAGATTTCCTAAGCACTAGTGTTGTAAGGAACAGCTTAAAAAGAGAATCCTAATGTGATTTCTTTATAATGGGTGTGTTCCTTATCTTATCCTAGTGTCTAAACTCTTCTCCATGGCTGCACCCCCAAATAATATTCCTTTACGTGCTAAGGGGTATCTAGAGAGTGGGATAGGTTTACTAACTACCCTAACCCTAATGCGTACCCTAACCCTAACCCCTACCCTAACCCTAACACGTACCCTAATCCTAACCCGTACCCTAAACCGAGCCCTAACCCTAACACGAACCCTAACCCTAACCCTAACCCATACCCTACACCGTACCCGAACCCCTCCCCGAACCCCTACCCTAAGCCGTACCCTAACCCTAACCCTAAGCCTAACCCTAACCCTAGGCTACCCTTGACTGCTTCTGCCTCCAATAGATTTCCTAAGCACTAGTGTTTGAAGGAACAGCTTAAAAAGAGAATCCTAATGCGATTTCTTTATAATGTATGTGTTCCTTATTTTATCCTAGTGTCTAAACTCTTCTCCATGGCTGGACCCCCAAATAATATTCCTTTACGTGCTAAGGGGTATCTAGAGAGTGGGATAGGTTTAATAACTACCCTAACCCTAACGCGTACCCTAACCCTAACCCCTACCCTAACCCTAACACGTACCCTAATCCTAACCCGTACCCTAAACCGATCCCTAACCCTAACACTAACCCTAACCCTAACCCAAACCCATACCCTACGCCGAACCCGTACCCTAAGCCGTACCCTAAGCCTAACCCTAAGCCTAGCCCTAACCCTAGGCTACCCTTGAGTGCTTCGGTCTCCAATAGATTTCCTAAGAACTAGTGTTTTAAGGAACAGCTTAAAAACAGAATCCTAATGTGATTTCTAACCCGTACCCTAAACCGAGCCCTAACCCTAACACGAACCCTAACCCTAACCCTAACCCATACCCTACGCCGTACCCGAACCCCTCCCCGAACCCCTACCCTAAGCCGTACCCTAACCCTAACCCTAAGCCTAACCCTAACCCTAGGCTACCCTTGACTGCTTCTGCCTCCAATAGATTTCCTAAGCACTAGTGTTTGAAGGAACAGCTTAAAAAGAGTATCCTAATGCGATTTCTTTATAATGTATGTGTTCCTTATTTTATCCTAGTGTCTAAACTCTTCTCCATGGCTGGACCCGCAAATAATATTCCTTTACGTGCTAAGGGGTATCTAGAGAGTGGGATAGGTTTAATAACTACCCTAACCCTAACGCGTACCCTAACCCTAACCCCTACCCTAACCCTAACACGTACCCTAATCCTAACCCGTACCCTAAACCGATCCCTAACCCTAACACTAACCCTAACCCTAACCCAAACCCATACCCTACGCCGAACCCGTACCCTAAGCCGTACCCTAAGCCTAACCCTAAGCCTAACCCTAACCCTAGGCTACCCTTGACTGCTTCTGCCTCCAATAGATTTCCTAAGCACTAGTGTTTGAAGGAACAGCTTAAAAAGAGAATCCTAATGTGATTTCTTTATAATGTATGTGTTCCTTATTTTATCCTAGTGTCTAAACTCTTCTCCATGGCTGGACCCCCAAATAATATTCCTTTACGTGCTAAGGGGTATCTAGAGAGTGGGATAGGTTTAATAACTACCCTAACCCTAACGCGTACCCTAACCCTAACCCCTACCCTAACCCTAACGCGTACCCTAACCCTAACCCCTACCCTAACCCTAACACGTACCCTATTCCTAACCCGTACCCTAAATCGAGCCCTAACCCTAACACTAACCCTAACCCTAACCCTAACCCATACCCTACGCCGTACCCGAACCCTAAGCCGTACCCTAAGCCTAACCCTAAGCCTAACCCTAACCCTAGGCTACCCTTGACTGCTTCTGCCTCCAATAGATTTCCTAAGCACTAGTGTTTTAAGGAACAGCTTAAAAAGAGAATCCTAATGTGATTTCTTTATAATGTATGTGTTCCTTATTTTATCCTAGTGTCTAAACTCTTTTCCATGGCTGGACCCGCAAATAATATTCCTTTACGTGCTAAGGGGTATCTAGAGAGTGGGATAGGTTTAATAACTACCCTAACCCTAACGCGTACCCTAACCCTAACACCTACCCTAACCCTAACACGTACCCTAATCCTAACCCGTACCCTAAACCGAGCCCTAACCCTAACACTAACCCTAACCCTAACCCATACCCTACGCCGTACCCGAACCCTAAGCCGTACCCTAAGCCTAACCCTAAGCCTAACCCTAACCCTAGGCTACCCTTGACTGCTTCTGCCTCCAATAGATTTCCTAAGCACTAGTGTTTGAAGGAACAGCTTAAAAAGAGAATCCTAATGTGATTTCTTTATAATGGGTGTGTTCCTTATCTTATCCTAGTGTCTAAACTCTTCTCCATGGCTGGACCCCCAAATAATATTCCTTTACGTGCTAAGGGGTATCTAGAGAGTGGGATAGGTTTAATAACTACCCTAACCCTAACGCGTACCCTAACCCTAACACCTACCCTAACCCTAACACGTACCCTAATCCTAACCCGTACCCTAAACCGAGCCCTAACCCTAACACTAACCCTAACCCTAACCCTAACCCATACCCTACGCCGTACCCGAACCCCTCCCCGAACCCCTACCCTAAGCCGTACCCTAACCCTAACCCTAAGCCTAACCCTAACCCTAGGCTACCCTTGACTGCTTCTGCCTCCAATAGATTTCCTAAGCACTAGTGTTTTAAGGAACAGCTTAAAAAGAGAATCCTAATGTGATTTCTTTATAATGTATGTGTTCCTTATTTTATCCTAGTGTCTAAACTCTTCTCCATGGCTGGACCCCCAAATAATATTCCTTTACGTGCTAAGGGGTATCTAGAGAGTGGGATAGGTTTAATAACTACCCTAACCCTAACGCGTACCCTAACCCTAACACCTACCCTAACCCTAACACGTACCCTAATCCTAACCCGTACCCTAAACCGAGCCCTAACCCTAACACTAACCCTAACCCTAACCCTAACCCATACCCTACGCCGTACCCGAACCCCTCCCCGAACCCGTACCCTAAGCCGTACCCTAAGCCTAACCCTAAGCCTAACCCTAACCCTAGGCTACCCTTGACTGCTTCTGCCTCCAATAGATTTCCTAAGCACTAGTGTTTGAAGGAACAGCTTAAAAAGAGAATCCTAATGTGATTTCTTTATAATGTATGTGTTCCTTATTTTATCCTAGTGTCTAAACTCTTCTCCATGGCTGGACCCCCAAATAATATTCCTTTACGTGCTAAGGGGTATCTAGAGAGTGGGATAGGTTTAATAACTACCCTAACCCTAACGCGT
This sequence comes from Balaenoptera ricei, assembly GCF_028023285.1. Lineage (NCBI taxonomy): Eukaryota > Metazoa > Chordata > Mammalia > Artiodactyla > Balaenopteridae > Balaenoptera > Balaenoptera ricei. The sequence continues at coordinate 99,989 of NW_026777653.1, forward strand.
ACCCTAACCCTAACCCCTATCCTAACCCTAACACGTACCCTAATCCTAACCCGTACCCTAAACCGAGCCCTAACCCTAACACTAACCCTAACCCTAACCAATACCCTACGCCGTACCCGAACCCCTCCCCAAACCCGTACCCTAAGCCGTACCCTAAGCCTAACCCTAAGCCTAACCCTAACCCTAGGCTACCCTTGACTGCTTCTGCCTCCAATAGATTTCCTAAGCACTAGTGTTGTAAGGAACAGCTTAAAAAGAGAATCCTAATGTGATTTCTTTATAATGTATGTGTTCCTTATTTTATCCTAGTGTCTAAACTCTTCTCCATGGCTGGACCCCCAAATAATATTCCTTTACGTGCTAAGGGGTATCTAGAGAGTGGGATAGGTTTAATAACTACCCTAACCCTAACGCGTACCCTAACCCTAACCCCTACCCTAACCCTAACACGTACCCTAATCCTAACCCGTACCCTAAACCGAGCCCTAACCCTAACACTAACCCTAACCCTAACCCTAACCCATACCCTACGCCGTACCCGAACCCTAAGCCGTACCCTAAGTCTAACCCTAAGCCTAACCCTAACCCTAGGCTACCCTTGACTGCTTCTGCCTCCAATAGATTTCCTAAGCACTAGTGTTTGAAGGAACAGCTTAAAAAGAGAATCCTAATGTGATTTCTTTATAATGTATGTGTTCCTTATTTTATCCTAGTGTCTAAACTCTTTTCCATGGCTGGACCCGCAAATAATATTCCTTTACGTGCTAAGGGGTATCTAGAGAGTGGGATAGGTTTAATAACTACCCTAACCCTAACGCGTACCCTAACCCTAACACCTACCCTAACCCTAACACGTACCCTAATCCTAACCCGTACCCTAAACCGAGCCCTAACCCTAACACTAACCCTAACCCTAACCCTAACCCATACCCTATGCCGTACCCGAACCCCTCCCCGAACCCGTACCCTAAGCCATACCCTAAGCCTAACCCTAAGCCTAACCCTAACCCTAGGCTACCCTTGACTGCTTCTGCCTCCAATAGATTTCCTAAGCACTAGTGTTTGAAGGAACAGCTTAAAAAGAGAATCCTAATGTGATTTCTTTATAATGTATGTGTTCCTTATCTTATCCTAGTGTCTAAACTCTTCTCCATGGCTGGACCCCCAAATAATATTCCTTTACGTGCTAAGGGGTATCTAGAGAGTGGGATAGGTTTAATAACTACCCTAACCCTAACGCGTACCCTAACCCTAACCCCTACCCTAACCCTAACACGTACCCTAATCCTAACCCGTACCCTAAACCGAGCCCTAACCCTAACACTAACCCTAACCCTAACCCTAACCCATACCCTACGCCGTACCCGAAACCCTCCCCGAACCCCTACCCTAAGCCGTACCCTAACCCTAACCCTAAGCCTAACGCTAACCCTAGGCTACCCTTGACTGCTTCTGCCTCCAATAGATTTCCTAAGCACTAGTGTTTTAAGGAACAGCTTAAAAAGAGAATCCTAATGTGATTTCTTTATAATGTATGTGTTCCTTATTTTATCCTAGTGTCTAAACTCTTCTCCATGGCTGGACCCCCAAATAATATTCCTTTACGTGCTAAGGGGTATCTAGAGAGTGGGATAGGTTTAATAACTACCCTAACCCTAACGCGTCCCCTAACCCTAACACCTACCCTAACCCTAACACGTACCCTAATCCTAACCCGTACCCTAAACCGAGCCCTAACCCTAACACTAACCCTAACCCTAACCCTAACCCATACCCTACGCCGTACCCGAACCCTAAGCCGTACCCTAAGCCTAACCCTAAGCCTAACCCTAACCCTAGGCTACCCTTGACTGCTTCTGCCTCCAATAGATTTCCTAAGCACTAGTGTTTGAAGGAACAGCTTAAAAAGAGAATCCTAATGTGATTTCTTTATAATGGGTGTGTTCCTTATCTTATCCTAGTGTCTAAACTCTTCTCCATGGCTGGACCCCCAAATAATATTCCTTTACGTGCTAAGGGGTATCTAGAGAGTGGGATAGGTTTAATAACTACCCTAACCCTAACGCGTACCCTAACCCTAACCCCTACCCTAACCCTAACACGTACCCTAATCCTAACCCGTACCCTAAACCGAGCCCTAACCCTAACACTAACCCTAACCCTAACCCTAACCCATACCCTACGCCGTACCCGAACCCCTCCCCAAACCCATACCCTAAGCCGTACCCTAAGCCTAACCCTAAGCCTAACCCTAACCCTAGGCTACCCTTGACTGCTTCTGCCTCCAATAGATTTCCTAAGCACTAGTGTTGTAAGGAACAGCTTAAAAAGAGAATCCTAATGTGATTTCTTTATAATGGGTGTGTTCCTTATCTTATCCTAGTGTCTAAACTCTTCTCCATGGCTGCACCCCCAAATAATATTCCTTTACGTGCTAAGGGGTATCTAGAGAGTGGGATAGGTTTACTAACTACCCTAACCCTAATGCGTACCCTAACCCTAACCCCTACCCTAACCCTAACACGTACCCTAATCCTAACCCGTACCCTAAACCGAGCCCTAACCCTAACACGAACCCTAACCCTAACCCTAACCCATACCCTACACCGTACCCGAACCCCTCCCCGAACCCCTACCCTAAGCCGTACCCTAACCCTAACCCTAAGCCTAACCCTAACCCTAGGCTACCCTTGACTGCTTCTGCCTCCAATAGATTTCCTAAGCACTAGTGTTTGAAGGAACAGCTTAAAAAGAGAATCCTAATGCGATTTCTTTATAATGTATGTGTTCCTTATTTTATCCTAGTGTCTAAACTCTTCTCCATGGCTGGACCCCCAAATAATATTCCTTTACGTGCTAAGGGGTATCTAGAGAGTGGGATAGGTTTAATAACTACCCTAACCCTAACGCGTACCCTAACCCTAACCCCTACCCTAACCCTAACACGTACCCTAATCCTAACCCGTACCCTAAACCGATCCCTAACCCTAACACTAACCCTAACCCTAACCCAAACCCATACCCTACGCCGAACCCGTACCCTAAGCCGTACCCTAAGCCTAACCCTAAGCCTAGCCCTAACCCTAGGCTACCCTTGAGTGCTTCGGTCTCCAATAGATTTCCTAAGAACTAGTGTTTTAAGGAACAGCTTAAAAACAGAATCCTAATGTGATTTCTAACCCGTACCCTAAACCGAGCCCTAACCGTAACACGAACCCTAACCCTAACCCTAACCCATACCCTACGCCGTACCCGAACCCCTCCCCGAACCCCTACCCTAAGCCGTACCCTAACCCTAACCCTAAGCCTAACCCTAACCCTAGGCTACCCTTGACTGCTTCTGCCTCCAATAGATTTCCTAAGCACTAGTGTTTGAAGGAACAGCTTAAAAAGAGTATCCTAATGCGATTTCTTTATAATGTATGTGTTCCTTATTTTATCCTAGTGTCTAAACTCTTCTCCATGGCTGGACCCCCAAATAATATTCCTTTACGTGCTAAGGGGTATCTAGAGAGTGGGATAGGTTTAATAACTACCCTAACCCTAACGCGTACCCTAACCCTAACCCCTACCCTAACCCTAACACGTACCCTAATCCTAACCCGTACCCTAAACCGATCCCTAACCCTAACACTAACCCTAACCCTAACCCAAACCCATACCCTACGCCGAACCCGTACCCTAAGCCGTACCCTAAGCCTAACCCTAAGCCTAGCCCTAACCCTAGGCTACCCTTGAGTGCTTCGGTCTCCAATAGATTTCCTAAGAACTAGTGTTTTAAGGAACAGCTTAAAAACAGAATCCTAATATGATTTCTAACCTGTACCCTAAACCGAGCCCTAACCCTAACACTAACCCTAACCCTAACCCTAACCCATACCCTACGCCGTACCCGAACCCCTCCCCGAACCCGTACCCTAAGCCGTACCCTAAGCCTAACCCTAAGCCTAACCCTAACCCTAGGCTACCCTTGACTGCTTCTGCCTCCAATAGATTTCCTAAGCACTAGTGTTTGAAGGAACAGCTTAAAAAGAGAATCCTAATGTGATTTCTTTATAATGTATGTGTTCCTTATTTTATCCTAGTGTCTAAACTCTTCTCCATGGCTGGACCCCCAAATAATATTCCTTTACGTGCTAAGGGGTATCTAGAGAGTGGGATAGGTTTAATAACTACCCTAACCTCTAGCGTACCCTAACCCTAACACCTACCGTAACCCTAACACGTACCCTAATCCTAACCCGTACCCTAAACCGAGTCCTAACCCTAACACTAACCCTAACCCTAACCCATACCCTACGCCGTACCCGAACCCCTCCCCGAACCCGTACCCTAAGCCGTACCCTAAGCCTAACCCTAAGCCTAACCCTAACCCTAGGCTACCCTTGACTGCTTCTGCCTCCAATAGATTTCCTAAGCACTAGTGTTTGAAGGAACAGCTTAAAAAGAGAATCCTAATGTGATTTCTTTATAATGTATGTGTTCCTTATTTTATCCTAGTGTCTAAACTCTTCTCCATGGCTGGACCCCCAAATAATATTCCTTTACGTGCTAAGGGGTATCTAGAGAGTGGGATAGGTTTAATAACTACCCTAACCCTAACGCGTACCCTAACCCTAACCCCTACCCTAACCCTAACGCATACCCTAACCCTAACCCCTACCCTAACCCTAACACGTACCCTATTCCTAACCCGTACCCTAAACCGAGCCCTAACCCTAACACTAACCCTAACCCTAACCCTAACCCATACCCTACGCCGTACCCGAACCCTAAGCCGTACCCTAAGCCTAACCCTAAGCCTAACCCTAACCCTAGGCTACCCTTGACTGCTTCTGCCTCCAATAGATTTCCTAAGCACTAGTGTTTTAAGGAACAGCTTAAAAAGAGAATCCTAATGTGATTTCTTTATAATGTATGTGTTCCTTATTTTATCCTAGTGTCTAAACTCTTTTCCATGGCTGGACCCGCAAATAATATTCCTTTACGTGCTAAGGGGTATCTAGAGAGTGGGATAGGTTTAATAACTACCCTAACCCTAACGCGTACCCTAACCCTAACACCTACCCTAACCCTAACACGTACCCTAATCCTAACCCGTACCCTAAACCGAGCCCTAACCCTAACACTAACCCTAACCCTAACCCATACCCTATGCCGTACCCGAACCCCTCCCCGAACCCGTACCCTAAGCCATACCCTAAGCCTAACCCTAAGCCTAACCCTAACCCTAGGCTACCCTTGACTGCTTCTGCCTCCAATAGATTTCCTAAGCACTAGTGTTTGAAGGAACAGCTTAAAAAGAGAATCCTAATGTGATTTCTTTATAATGTATGTGTTCCTTATCTTATCCTAGTGTCTAAACTCTTCTCCATGGCTGGACCCCCAAATAATATTCCTTTACGTGCTAAGGGGTATCTAGAGAGTGGGATAGGTTTAATAACTACCCTAACCCTAACGCGTACCCTAAACCTAACACCTACCCTAACCCTAACACGTACCCTAATCCTAACCCGTACCCTAAACCGAGCCCTAACCCTAACACTAACCCTAACCCTAACCCTAACCCATACCCTACGCCGTACCCGAACCCTAAGCCGTACCCTAAGCCTAACCCTAAGCCTAACCCTAACCCTAGGCTACCCTTGACTGCTTCTGCCTCCAATAGATTTCCTAAGCACTAGTGTTTGAAGGAACAGCTTAAAAAGAGAATCCTAATGTGATTTCTTTATAATGGGTGTGTTCCTTATCTTATCCTAGTGTCTAAACTCTTCTCCATGGCTGGACCCCCAAATAATATTCCTTTACGTGCTAAGGGGTATCTAGAGAGTGGGATAGGTTTAATAACTACCCTAACCCTAACGCGTACCCTAACCCTAACACCTACCCTAACCCTAACACGTACCCTAATCCTAACCCGTACCCTAAACCGAGCCCTAACCCTAACACTAACCCTAACCCTAACCCTAACCCATACCCTACGCCGTACCCGAACCCCTCCCCGAACCCCTACCCTAAGCCGTACCCTAACCCTAACCCTAAGCCTAACCCTAACCCTAGGCTACCCTTGACTGCTTCTGCCTCCAATAGATTTCCTAAGCACTAGTGTTTTAAGGAACAGCTTAAAAAGAGAATCCTAATGTGATTTCTTTATAATGTATGTGTTCCTTATTTTATCCTAGTGTCTAAACTCTTCTCCATGGCTGGACCCCCAAATAATATTCCTTTACGTGCTAAGGGGTATCTAGAGAGTGGGATAGGTTTAATAACTACCCTAACCCTAACGCGTACCCTAACCCTAACACCTACCCTAACCCTAACACGTACCCTAATCCTAACCCGTACCCTAAACCGAGCCCTAACCCTAACACTAACCCTAACCCTAACCCTAACCCATACCCTACGCCGTACCCGAACCCCTCCCCGAACCCGTACCCTAAGCCGTACCCTAAGCCTAACCCTAAGCCTAACCCTAACCCTAGGCTACCCTTGACTGCTTCTGCCTCCAATAGATTTCCTAAGCACTAGTGTTTGAAGGAACAGCTTAAAAAGAGAATCCTAATGTGATTTCTTTATAATGTATGTGTTCCTTATTTTATCCTAGTGTCTAAACTCTTCTCCATGGCTGGACCCCCAAATAATATTCCTTTACGTGCTAAGGGGTATCTAGAGAGTGGGATAGGTTTAATAACTACCCTAACCCTAACGCGTACCCTAACCCTAACCCCTATCCTAACCCTAACACGTACCCTAATCCTAACCCGTACCCTAAACCGAGCCCTAACCCTAACACTAACCCTAACCCTAACCAATACCCTACGCCGTACCCGAACCCCTCCCCAAACCCGTACCCTAAGCCGTACCCTAAGCCTAACCCTAAGCCTAACCCTAACCCTAGGCTACCCTTGACTGCTTCTGCCTCCAATAGATTTCCTAAGCACTAGTGTTGTAAGGAACAGCTTAAAAAGAGAATCCTAATGTGATTTCTTTATAATGTATGTGTTCCTTATCTTATCCTAGTGTCTAAACTCTTCTCCATGGCTGGACCCCCAAATAATATTCCTTTACGTGCTAAGGGGTATCTAGAGAGTGGGATAGGTTTAATAACTACCCTAACCCTAACGCGTACCCTAACCCTAACACCTACCCTAACCCTAACACGTACCCTAATCCTAACCCGTACCCTAAACCGAGCCCTAACCCTAACACTAACCCTAACCCTAACCCTAACCCATACCCTACGCCGTACCCGAACCCTAAGCCGTACCCTAAGCCTAACCCTAAGCCTAACCCTAACCCTAGGCTACCCTTGACTGCTTCTGCCTCCAATAGATTTCCTAAGCACTAGTGTTTGAAGGAACAGCTTAAAAAGAGAATCCTAATGTGATTTCTTTATAATGGGTGTGTTCCTTATCTTATCCTAGTGTCTAAACTCTTCTCCATGGCTGGACCCCCAAATAATATTCCTTTACGTGCTAAGGGGTATCTAGAGAGTGGGATAGGTTTAATAACTACCCTAACCCTAACGCGTACCCTAACCCTAACCCCTACCCTAACCCTAACACGTACCCTAATCCTAACCCGTACCCTAAACCGAGCCCTAACCCTAACACTAACCCTAACCCTAACCCTAACCCATACCCTACGCCGTACCCGAAACCCTCCCCGAACCCCTACCCTAAGCCGTACCCTAACCCTAACCCTAAGCCTAACACTAACCCTAGGCTACCCTTGACTGCTTCTGCCTCCAATAGATTTCCTAAGCACTAGTGTTTTAAGGAACAGCTTAAAAAGAGAATCCTAATGTGATTTCTTTATAATGTATGTGTTCCTTATTTTATCCTAGTGTCTAAACTCTTCTCCATGGCTGGACCCCCAAATAATATTCCTTTACGTGCTAAGGGGTATCTAGAGAGTGGGATAGGTTTAATAACTACCCTAACCCTAACGCGTACCCTAACCCTAACACCTACCCTAACCCTAACACGTACCCTAATCCTAACCCGTACCCTAAACCGAGCCCTAACCCTAACACTAACCCTAACCCTAACCCTAACCCATACCCTACGCCGTACCCGAACCCTAAGCCGTACCCTAAGCCTAACCCTAAGCCTAACCCTAACCCTAGGCTACCCTTGACTGCTTCTGCCTCCAATAGATTTCCTAAGCACTAGTGTTTGAAGGAACAGCTTAAAAAGAGAATCCTAATGTGATTTCTTTATAATGGGTGTGTTCCTTATCTTATCCTAGTGTCTAAACTCTTCTCCATGGCTGGACCCCCAAATAATATTCCTTTACGTGCTAAGGGGTATCTAGAGAGTGGGATAGGTTTAATAACTACCCTAACCCTAACGCGTACCCTAACCCTAACCCCTACCCTAACCCTAACACGTACCCTAATCCTAACCCGTACCCTAAACCGAGCCCTAACCCTAACACTAACCCTAACCCTAACCCTAACCAATACCCTACGCCGTACCCGAACCCCTCCCCAAACCCGTACCCTAAGCCGTACCCTAAGCCTAACCCTAAGCCTAACCCTAACCCTAGGCTACCCTTGACTGCTTCTGCCTCCAATAGATTTCCTAAGCACTAGTGTTGTAAGGAACAGCTTAAAAAGAGAATCCTAATGTGATTTCTTTATAATGTATGTGTTCCTTATTTTATCCTAGTGTCTAAACTCTTCTCCATGGCTGGACCCCCAAATAATATTCCTTTACGTGCTAAGGGGTATCTAGAGAGTGGGATAGGTTTAATAACTACCCTAACCCTAACGCGTACCCTAACCCTAACCCCTACCCTAACCCTAACACGTACCCTAATCCTAACCCGTACCCTAAACCGAGCCATAACCCTAACACTAACCCTAACCCTAACCCATACCCTACGCCGTACCCGAACCCTAAGCCGTACCCTAAGCCTAACCCTAAGCCTAACCCTAACCCTAGGCTACCCTTGACTGCTTCTGCCTCCAATAGATTTCCTAAGCACTAGTGTTTTAAGGAACAGCTTAAAAAGAGAATCCTAATGTGATTTCTTTATAATGTATGTGTTCCTTATTTTATCCTAGTGTCTAAACTCTTTTCCATGGCTGGACCCGCAAATAATATTCCTTTACGTGCTAAGGGGTATCTAGAGAGTGGGATAGGTTTAATAACTACCCTAACCCTAACGCGTACCCTAACCCTAACACCTACCCTAACCCTAACACGTACCCTAATCCTAACCCGTACCCTAAACCGAGCCCTAACCCTAACACTAACCCTAACCCTAACCCTAACCCATACCCTATGCCGTACCCGAACCCCTCCCCGAACCCGTACCCTAAGCCGTACCCTAAGCCTAACCCTAAGCCTAACCCTAACCCTAGGCTACCCTTGACTGCTTCTGCCTCCAATAGATTTCCTAAGCACTAGTGTTTGAAGGAACAGCTTAAAAAGAGAATCCTAATGTGATTTCTTTATAATGGGTGTGTTCCTTATCTTATCCTAGTGTCTAAACTCTTCTCCATGGCTGGACCCCCAAATAATATTCCTTTACGTGCTAAGGGGTATCTAGAGAGTGGGATAGGTTTAATAACTACCCTAACCCTAACGCGTACCCTAACCCTAACCCCTACCCTAACCCTAACACGTACCCTAATCCTAACCCGTACCCTAAACCGAGCCCTAACCCTAACACTAACCCTAACCCTAACCCTAACCCATACCCTACGCCGTACCGGAACCCCTCCCCGAACCCCTACCCTAAGCCGTACCCTAACCCTAACCCTAAGCCTAACCCTAACCCTAGGCTACCCTTGACTGCTTCTGCCTCCAATAGATTTCCTAAGCACTAGTGTTTGAAGAAACAGCTTAAAAAGAGAATCCTAATGTGATTTCTTTATAATGTATGTGTTCCTTATCTTATCCTAGTGTCTAAACTCTTCTCCATGGCTGGACCCCCAAATAATATTCCTTTTCGTGCTAAGGGGTATCTAGAGAGTGGGATAGGTTTAATAACTACCCTAACCCTAACGCGTACCCTAACCCTAACACCTACCCTAACCCTAACACGTACCCTAATCCTAACCCGTACCCTAAACCGAGCCCTAACCCTAACCCTAACCCTAACCCTAACCCATACCCTACGCCGTACCCGAACCCCTCCCCGAACCCGTACCCTAAGCCGTACCCTAAGCCTAACCCTAAGCCTAACCCTAACCCTAGGCTACCCTTGACTGCTTCTGCCTCCAATAGATTTCCTAAGCACTAGTGTTTTAAGGAACAGCTTAAAAAGAGAATCCTAATGTGATTTCTTTATAATGGGTGTGTTCCTTATCTTATCCTAGTGTGCAAACTCTTCTCCATGGCTGGACCCCCAAATAATATTCCTTTACGTGCTAAGGGGTATCTAGAGAGTGGGATAGGTTTAATAACTACCCTAACCCTAACGCGTACCCTAACCCTAACCCCTACCCTAACCCTAACACGTACCCTAATCCTAACCCGTACCCTAAACCGAGCCCTAACCCTAACACGAACCCTAACCCTAACCCATACCCTACGCCGTACCCGAACCCCTCCCCAAACCCGTACCCTAAGCCGTACCCTAAGCCTAACCCTAAGCCTAACCCTAACCCTAGGCTACCCTTGACTGCTTCTGCCTCCAATAGATTTCCTAAGCACTAGTGTTGTAAGGAACAGCTTAAAAAGAGAATCCTAATGTGATTTCTTTATAATGGGTGTGTTCCTTATCTTATCCTAGTGTCTAAACTCTTCTCCATGGCTGCACCCCCAAATAATATTCCTTTACGTGCTAAGGGGTATCTAGAGAGTGGGATAGGTTTACTAACTACCCTAACCCTAATGCGTACCCTAACCCTAACCCCTACCCTAACCCTAACACGTACCCTAATCCTAACCCGTACCCTAAACCGAGCCCTAACCCTAACACGAACCCTAACCCTAACCCTAACCCATACCCTACACCGTACCCGAACCCCTCCCCGAACCCCTACCCTAAGCCGTACCCTAACCCTAACCCTAAGCCTAACCCTAACCCTAGGCTACCCTTGACTGCTTCTGCCTCCAATAGATTTCCTAAGCACTAGTGTTTGAAGGAACAGCTTAAAAAGAGAATCCTAATGCGATTTCTTTATAATGTATGTGTTCCTTATTTTATCCTAGTGTCTAAACTCTTCTCCATGGCTGGACCCCCAAATAATATTCCTTTACGTGCTAAGGGGTATCTAGAGAGTGGGATAGGTTTAATAACTACCCTAACCCTAACGCGTACCCTAACCCTAACCCCTACCCTAACCCTAACACGTACCCTAATCCTAACCCGTACCCTAAACCGATCCCTAACCCTAACACTAACCCTAACCCTAACCCAAACCCATACCCTACGCCGAACCCGTACCCTAAGCCGTACCCTAAGCCTAACCCTAAGCCTAGCCCTAACCCTAGGCTACCCTTGAGTGCTTCGGTCTCCAATAGATTTCCTAAGAACTAGTGTTTTAAGGAACAGCTTAAAAACAGAATCCTAATGTGATTTCTAACCCGTACCCTAAACCGAGCCCTAACCCTAACACTAACCCTAACCCTAACCCTAACCCATACCCTACGCCGTACCCGAACCCCTCCCCGAACCCGTACCCTAAGCCGTACCCTAAGCCTAACCCTAAGCCTACCCCTAACCCTAGGCTACCCTTGACTGCTTCTGCCTCCAATAGATTTCCTAAGCACTAGTGTTTGAAGGAACAGCTTAAAAAGAGAATCCTAATGTGATTTCTTTATAATGTATGTGTTCCTTATCTTATCCTAGTGTCTAAACTCTTCTCCATGGCTGGACCCCCAAATAATATTCCTTTACGTGCTAAGGGGTATCTAGAGAGTGGGATAGGTTTAATAACTACCCTAACCCTAACGCGTACCCTAACCCTAACCCCTACCCTAACCCTAACGCGTACCCTAACCCTAACCCCTACCCTAACACTAACACGTACCCTATTCCTAACCCGTACCCTAAACCGAGCCCTAACCCTAACACTAACCCTAACCCTAACCCTAACCCATACCCTACGCCGTACCCGAACCCTAAGCCGTACCCTAAGTCTAACCCTAAGCCTAACCCTAACCCTAGGCTACCCTTGACTGCTTCTGCCTCCAATAGATTTCCTAAGCACTAGTGTTTTAAGGAACAGCTTAAAAAGAGAATCCTAATGTGATTTCTTTATAATGTATGTGTTCCTTATTTTATCCTAGTGTCTAAACTCTTCTCCAAGGCTGGACCCGCAAATAATATTCCTTTACGTGCTAAGGGGTATCTAGAGAGTGGGATAGGTTTAATAACTACCCTAACCCTAACGCGTACCCTAACCCTAACACCTACCCTAACCCTAACACGTACCCTAATCCTAACCCGTACCCTAAACCGAGCCCTAACCCTAACACTCACCCTAACCCTAACCCTAACCCATACCCTATGCCGTACCCGAACCCCTCCCCGAACCCGTACCCTAAGCCAAACCCTAAGCCTAACCCTAAGCCTAACCCTAACCCTAGGCTACCCTTGACTGCTTCTGCCTCCAATAGATTTCCTAAGCACTAGTGTTTTAAGGAACAGCTTAAAAAGAGAATCCTAATGTGACTTCTTTATAATGTATGTGTTCCTTATTTTATCCTAGTGTCTAAACTCTTCTCCATGGCTGGACCCCCAAATAATATTCCTTTACGTGCTAAGGGGTATCTAGAGAGTGGGATAGGTTTAATAACTACCCTAACCCTAACGCGTACCCTAACCCTAACACCTACCCTAACCCTAACACGTACCCTAATCCTAACCCGTACCCTAAACCGAGCCCTAACCCTAACACTAACCCTAACCCTAACCCTAACCCATACCCTACGCCGTACCCGAACCCCTCCCCGAACCCGTACCCTAAGCCGTACCCTAAGCCTAACCCTAAGCCTAACCCTAACCCTAGGCTACCCTTGACTGCTTCTGCCTCCAATAGATTTCCTAAGCACTAGTGTTTGAAGGAACAGCTTAAAAAGAGAATCCTAATGTGATTTCTTTATAATGTATGTGTTCCTTATTTTATCCTAGTGTCTAAACTCTTCTCCATGGCTGGACCCCCAAATAATATTCCTTTACGTGCTAAGGGGTATCTAGAGAGTGGGATAGGTTTAATAACTACCCTAACCCTAACGCGTACCCTAACCCTAACCCCTACCCTAACCCTAACACGTACCCTAATCCTAACCCGTACCCTAAACCGAGCCCTAACCCTAACACTAACCCTAACCCTAACCCTAACCAATACCCTACGCCGTACCCGAACCCCTCCCCAAACCCGTACCCTAAGCCATACCCTAAGCCTTACCCTAAGCCTAACCCTAACCCTAGGCTACCCTTGACTGCTTCTGCCTCCAATAGATTTCCTAAGCACTAGTGTTTTAAGGAACAGCTTAAAAAGAGAATCCTAATGTGATTTCTTTATAATGTATGTGTTCCTTATTTTATCCTAGTGTCTAAACTCTTCTCCATGGCTGGACCCCCAAATAATATTCCTTTACGTGCTAAGGGGTATCTAGAGAGTGGGATAGGTTTAATAACTACCCTAACCCTAACGCGTACCCTAACCCTAACCCCTACCCTAACCCTAACACGTACCCTAATCCTAACCCGTACCCTAAACCGAGCCCTAACCCTAACACTAACCCTAACCCTAACCCTAACCCATACCCTACGCCGTACCTGAACCCTAAGCCGTACCCTAAGCCTAACCCTAAGCCTAACCCTAACCCTAGGCTACCCTTGACTGCTTCTGCCTCCAATAGATTTCCTAAGCACTAGTGTTTTAAGGAACAGCTTAAAAAGAGAATCCTAATGTGATTTCTTTATAATGTATGTGTTCCTTATTTTATCCTAGTGTCTAAAGTCTTTTCCATGGCTGGACCCGCAAATAATATTCCTTTACGTGCTAAGGGGTATCTAGAGAGTGGGATAGGTTTAATAACTACCCTAACCCTAACACGTACCCTAATCCTAACCCGTACCCTAAACCGAGCCCTAACCCTAACACTAACCCTAACCCTAACCCTAACCCATACCCTACGCCGTACCCGAACCCTAAGCCGTACCCTAAGCCTAACCCTAAGCCTAACCCTAACCCTAGGCTACCCTTGACTGCTTCTGCCTCCAATAGATTTCCTAAGCACTAGTGTTTGAAGGAACAGCTTAAAAAGAGAATCCTAATGTGATTTCTTTATAATGTATGTGTTCCTTATCTTATCCTAGTGTCTAAACTCTTCTCCATGGCTGGACCCCCAAATAATATTCCTTTACGTGCTAAGGGGTATCTAGAGAGTGGGATAGGTTTAATAACTACCCTAACCCTAACGCGTACCCTAACCCTAACACCTACCCTAACCCTAACACGTACCCTAATCCTAACCCGTACCCTAAACCGAGCCCTAACCCTAACACTAACCCTAACCCTAACCCTAACCCATACCCTACGCCGTACCCGAACCCTAAGCCGTACCCTAACCCTAACCCTAAGCCTAACCCTAACCCTAGGCTACCCTTGACTGCTTCTGCCTCCAATAGATTTCCTAAGCACTAGTGTTTGAAGGAACAGCTTAAAAAGAGAATCCTAATGTGATTTCTTTATAATGGGTGTGTTCCTTATCTTATCCTAGTGTCTAAACTCTTCTCCATGGCTGGACCCCCAAATAATATTCCTTTACGTGCTAAGGGGTATCTAGAGAGTGGGATAGGTTTAATAACTACCCTAACCCTAACGCGTACCCTAACCCTAACCCCTACCCTAACCCTAACACGTACCCTAATCCTAACCCGTACCCTAAACCGAGCCCTAACCCTAACACTAACCCTAACCCTAACCCTAACCCATACCCTACGCCGTACCCGAACCCCTCCCCGAACCCCTACCCTAAGCCGTACCCTAAGCCTAACCCTAAGCCTAACCCTAACCCTAGGCTACCCTTGACTGCTTCTGCCTCCAATAGATTTCCTAAGCACTAGTGTTGTAAGGAACAGCTTAAAAAGAGAATCCTAATGTGATTTCTTTATAATGTATGTGTTCCTTATTTTATCCTAGTGTCTAAACTCTTCTCCATGGCTGGACCCCCAAATAATATTCCTTTACGTGCTAAGGGGTATCTAGAGAGTGGGATAGGTTTAATAACTACCCTAACCCTAACGCGTACCCTAACCCTAACCCCTACCCTAACCCTAACACGTACCCTAATCCTAACCCGAACCCTAAACCGAGCCCTAACCCTAACACTAACCCTAACCCTAACCCTAACCCATACCCTACGCCGTACCCGAACCCCTCCCCAAACCCATACCCTAAGCCGTACCCTAAGCCTAACCCTAAGCCTAACCCTAACCCTAGGCTACCCTTGACTGCTTCTGCCTCCAATAGATTTCCTAAGCACTAGTGTTGTAAGGAACAGCTTAAAAAGAGAATCCTAATGTGATTTCTTTATAATGGGTGTGTTCCTTATCTTATCCTAGTGTCTAAACTCTTCTCCATGGCTGCACCCCCAAATAATATTCCTTTACGTGCTAAGGGGTATCTAGAGAGTGGGATAGGTTTACTAACTACCCTAACCCTAATGCGTACCCTAACCCTAACCCCTACCCTAACCCTAACACGTACCCTAATCCTAACCCGTACCCTAAACCGAGCCCTAACCCTAACACGAACCCTAACCCTAACCCTAACCCATACCCTACACCGTACCCGAACCCCTCCCCGAACCCCTACCCTAAGCCGTACCCTAACCCTAACCCTAAGCCTAACCCTAACCCTAGGCTACCCTTGACTGCTTCTGCCTCCAATAGATTTCCTAAGCACTAGTGTTTGAAGGAACAGCTTAAAAAGAGAATCCTAATGCGATTTCTTTATAATGTATGTGTTCCTTATTTTATCCTAGTGTCTAAACTCTTCTCCATGGCTGGACCCCCAAATAATATTCCTTTACGTGCTAAGGGGTATCTAGAGAGTGGGATAGGTTTAATAACTACCCTAACCCTAACGCGTACCCTAACCCTAACCCCTACCCTAACCCTAACACGTACCCTAATCCTAACCCGTACCCTAAACCGATCCCTAACCCTAACACTAACCCTAACCCTAACCCAAACCCATACCCTACGCCGAACCCGTACCCTAAGCCGTACCCTAAGCCTAACCCTAAGCCTAGCCCTAACCCTAGGCTACCCTTGAGTGCTTCGGTCTCCAATAGATTTCCTAAGAACTAGTGTTTTAAGGAACAGCTTAAAAACAGAATCCTAATGTGATTTCTAACCCGTACCCTAAACCGAGCCCTAACCCTAACACTAACCCTAACCCTAACCCTAACCCATACCCTACGCCGTACCCGAACCCCTCCCCGAACCCGTACCCTAAGCCGTACCCTAAGCCTAACCCTAAGCCTAACCCTAACCCTAGGCTACCCTTGACTGCTTCTGCCTCCAATAGATTTCCTAAGCACTAGTGTTTGAAGGAACAGCTTAAAAAGAGAATCCTAATGTGATTTCTTTATAATGTATGTGTTCCTTATTTTATCCTAGTGTCTAAACTCTTCTCCATGGCTGGACCCCCAAATAATATTCCTTTACGTGCTAAGGGGTATCTAGAGAGTGGGATAGGTTTAATAACTACCCTAACCTCTAGCGTACCCTAACCCTAACACCTACCCTAACCCTAACACGTACCCTAATCCTAACCCGTACCCTAAACCGAGCCCTAACCCTAACACTAACCCTAACCCTAACCCTAACCCATACCCTACGCCGTACCCGAACCCTAAGCCGTACCCTAAGCCTAACCCTAAGCCTAACCCTAACCCTAGGCTACCCTTGACTGCTTCTGCCTCCAATAGATTTCCTAAGCACTAGTGTTTGAAGGAACAGCTTAAAAAGAGAATCCTAATGTGATTTCTTTATAATGGGTGTGTTCCTTATCTTATCCTAGTGTCTAAACTCTTCTCCATGGCTGGACCCCCAAATAATATTCCTTTACGTGCTAAGGGGTATCTAGAGAGTGGGATAGGTTTAATAACTACCCTAACCCTAACGCGTACCCTAACCCTAACACCTACCCTAACCCTAACACGTACCCTAATCCTAACCCGTACCCTAAACCGAGCCCTAACCCTAACACTAACCCTAACCCTAACCCTAACCCATACCCTACGCCGTACCCGAACCCTTCCCCGAACCCCTACCCTAAGCCGTACCCTAAGCCTAACCCTAAGCCTAACCCTAACCCTAGGCTACCCTTGACTGCTTCTGCCTCCAATAGATTTCCTAAGCACTAGTGTTTTAAGGAACAGCTTAAAAAGAGAATCCTAATGTGATTTCTTTATAATGTATGTGTTCCTTATTTTATCCTAGTGTCTAAACTCTTCTCCATGGCTGGACCCGCAAATAATATTCCTTTACGTGCTAAGGGGTATCTAGAGAGTGGGATAGGTTTAATAACTACCCTAACCCTAACGCGTACCCTAACCCTAACACCTACCCTAACCCTAACACGTACCCTAATCCTAACCCGTACCCTAAACCGAGCCCTAACCCTAACACTAACCCTAACCCTAACCCTAACCCATACCCTACGCCGTACCCGAACCCCTCCCCGAACCCGTACCCTAAGCCGTACCCTAAGCCTAACCCTAAGCCTAACCCTAACCCTAGGCTACCCTTGACTGCTTCTGCCTCCAATAGATTTCCTAAGCACTAGTGTTTGAAGGAACAGCTTAAAAAGAGAATCCTAATGTGATTTCTTTATAATGTATGTGTTCCTTATTTTATCCTAGTGTCTAAACTCTTCTCCATGGCTGGACCCCCAAATAATATTCCTTTACGTGCTAAGGGGTATCTAGAGAGTGGGATAGGTTTAATAACTACCCTAACCCTAACGCGTACCCTAACCCTAACCCCTATCCTAACCCTAACACGTACCCTAATCCTAACCCGTACCCTAAACCGAGCCCTAACCCTAACACTAACCCTAACCCTAACCAATACCCTACGCCGTACCCGAACCCCTCCCCAAACCCGTACCCTAAGCCGTACCCTAAGCCTAACCCTAAGCCTAACCCTAACCCTAGGCTACCCTTGACTGCTTCTGCCTCCAATAGATTTCCTAAGCACTAGTGTTGTAAGGAACAGCTTAAAAAGAGAATCCTAATGTGATTTCTTTATAATGTATGTGTTCCTTATTTTATCCTAGTGTCTAAACTCTTCTCCATGGCTGGACCCCCAAATAATATTCCTTTATGTGCTAAGGGGTATCTAGAGAGTGGGATAGGTTTAATAACTACCCTAACCCTAACGCGTACCCTAACCCTAACCCCTACCCTAACCCTAACACGTACCCTAATCCTAACCCGTACCCTAAACCGAGCCCTAACCCTAACACTAACCCTAACCCTAACCCTAACCCATACCCTACGCCATACCCGAACCCTAAGCCGTACCCTAAGTCTAACCCTAAGCCTAACCCTAACCCTAGGCTACCCTTGACTGCTTCTGCCTCCAATAGATTTCCTAAGCACTAGTGTTTGAAGGAACAGCTTAAAAAGAGAATCCTAATGTGATTTCTTTATAATGTATGTGTTCCTTATTTTATCCTAGTGTCTAAACTCTTCTCCATGGCTGGACCCCCAAATAATATTCCTTTACGTGCTAAGGGGTATCTAGAGAGTGGGATAGGTTTAATAACTACCCTAACCCTAACGCGTACCCTAACCCTAACACCTACCCTAACCCTAACACGTACCCTAATCCTAACCCGTACCCTAAACCGAGCCCTAACCCTAACACTAACCCTAACCCTAACCCTAACCCATACCCTACGCCGTACCCGAACCCTAAGCCGTACCCTAACCCTAACCCTAAGCCTAACCCTAACCCTAGGCTACCCTTGACTGCTTCTGCCTCCAATAGATTTCCTAAGCACTAGTGTTTGAAGGAACAGCTTAAAAAGAGAATCCTAATGTGATTTCTTTATAATGGGTGTGTTCCTTATCTTATCCTAGTGTCTAAACTCTTCTCCATGGCTGGACCCCCAAATAATATTCCTTTACGTGCTAAGGGGTATCTAGAGAGTGGGATAGGTTTAATAACTACCCTAACCCTAACGCGTACCCTAACCCTAACCCTACCCTAACCCTAACACGTACCCTAATCCTAACCCGTACCCTAAACCGAGCCCTAACCCTAACACTAACCCTAACCCTAACCCTAACCCATACCCTACGCCGTACCCGAACCCCTCCCCGAACCCCTACCCTAAGCCGTACCCTAAGCCTAACCCTAAGCCTAACCCTAACCCTAGGCTACCCTTGACTGCTTCTGCCTCCAATAGATTTCCTAAGCACTAGTGTTGTAAGGAACAGCTTAAAAAGAGAATCCTAATGTGATTTCTTTATAATGTATGTGTTCCTTATTTTATCCTAGTGTCTAAACTCTTCTCCATGGCTGGACCCCCAAATAATATTCCTTTACGTGCTAAGGGGTATCTAGAGAGTGGGATAGGTTTAATAACTACCCTAACCCTAACGCGTACCCTAACCCTAACCCCTACCCTAACCCTAACACGTACCCTAATCCTAACCCGTACCCTAAACCGAGCCCTAACCCTAACACTAACCCTAACCCTAACCCTAACCCATACCCTACGCCGTACCCGAACCCCTCCCCAAACCCATACCCTAAGCCGTACCCTAAGCCTAACCCTAAGCCTAACCCTAACCCTAGGCTACCCTTGACTGCTTCTGCCTCCAATAGATTTCCTAAGCACTAGTGTTGTAAGGAACAGCTTAAAAAGAGAATCCTAATGTGATTTCTTTATAATGGGTGTGTTCCTTATCTTATCCTAGTGTCTAAACTCTTCTCCATGGCTGCACCCCCAAATAATATTCCTTTACGTGCTAAGGGGTATCTAGAGAGTGGGATAGGTTTACTAACTACCCTAACCCTAATGCGTACCCTAACCCTAACCCCTACCCTAACCCTAACACGTACCCTAATCCTAACCCGTACCCTAAACCGAGCCCTAACCCTAACACGAACCCTAACCCTAACCCTAACCCATACCCTACACCGTACCCGAACCCCTCCCCGAACCCCTACCCTAAGCCGTACCCTAACCCTAACCCTAAGCCTAACCCTAACCCTAGGCTACCCTTGACTGCTTCTGCCTCCAATAGATTTCCTAAGCACTAGTGTTTGAAGGAACAGCTTAAAAAGAGAATCCTAATGCGATTTCTTTATAATGTATGTGTTCCTTATTTTATCCTAGTGTCTAAACTCTTCTCCATGGCTGGACCCCCAAATAATATTCCTTTACGTGCTAAGGGGTATCTAGAGAGTGGGATAGGTTTAATAACTACCCTAACCCTAACGCGTACCCTAACCCTAACCCCTACCCTAACCCTAACACGTACCCTAATCCTAACCCGTACCCTAAACCGATCCCTAACCCTAACACTAACCCTAACCCTAACCCAAACCCATACCCTACGCCGAACCCGTACCCTAAGCCGTACCCTAAGCCTAACCCTAAGCCTAGCCCTAACCCTAGGCTACCCTTGAGTGCTTCGGTCTCCAATAGATTTCCTAAGAACTAGTGTTTTAAGGAACAGCTTAAAAACAGAATCCTAATGTGATTTCTAACCCGTACCCTAAACCGAGCCCTAACCCTAACACTAACCCTAACCCTAACCCTAACCCATACCCTACGCCGTACCCGAACCCCTCCCCGAACCCGTACCCTAAGCCGTACCCTAAGCCTAACCCTAAGCCTAACCCTAACCCTAGGCTACCCTTGACTGCTTCTGCCTCCAATAGATTTCCTAAGCACTAGTGTTTGAAGGAACAGCTTAAAAAGAGAATCCTAATGTGATTTCTTTATAATGTATGTGTTCCTTATTTTATCCTAGTGTCTAAACTCTTCTCCATGGCTGGACCCCCAAATAATATTCCTTTACGTGCTAAGGGGTATCTAGAGAGTGGGATAGGTTTAATAACTACCCTAACCTCTAGCGTACCCTAACCCTAACACCTACCCTAACCCTAACACGTACCCTAATCCTAACCCGTACCCTAAACCGAGCCCTAACCCTAACACTAACCCTAACCCTAACCCTAACCCATACCCTACGCCGTACCCGAACCCTAAGCCGTACCCTAAGCCTAACCCTAAGCCTAACCCTAACCCTAGGCTACCCTTGACTGCTTCTGCCTCCAATAGATTTCCTAAGCACTAGTGTTTGAAGGAACAGCTTAAAAAGAGAATCCTAATGTGATTTCTTTATAATGGGTGTGTTCCTTATCTTATCCTAGTGTCTAAACTCTTCTCCATGGCTGGACCCCCAAATAATATTCCTTTACGTGCTAAGGGGTATCTAGAGAGTGGGATAGGTTTAATAACTACCCTAACCCTAACGCGTACCCTAACCCTAACACCTACCCTAACCCTAACACGTACCCTAATCCTAACCCGTACCCTAAACCGAGCCCTAACCCTAACACTAACCCTAACCCTAACCCTAACCCATACCCTACGCCGTACCCGAACCCTTCCCCGAACCCCTACCCTAAGCCGTACCCTAAGCCTAACCCTAAGCCTAACCCTAACCCTAGGCTACCCTTGCCTGCTTCTGCCTCCAATAGATTTCCTAAGCACTAGTGTTTTAAGGAACAGCTTAAAAAGAGAATCCTAATGTGATTTCTTTATAATGTATGTGTTCCTTATTTTATCCTAGTGTCTAAACTCTTCTCCATGGCTGGACCCGCAAATAATATTCCTTTACGTGCTAAGGGGTATCTAGAGAGTGGGATAGGTTTAATAACTACCCTAACCCTAACGCGTACCCTAACCCTAACACCTACCCTAACCCTAACACGTACCCTAATCCTAACCCGTACCCTAAACCGAGCCCTAACCCTAACACTAACCCTAACCCTAACCCTAACCCATACCCTACGCCGTACCCGAACCCCTCCCCGAACCCGTACCCTAAGCCGTACCCTAAGCCTAACCCTAAGCCTAACCCTAACCCTAGGCTACCCTTGACTGCTTCTGCCTCCAATAGATTTCCTAAGCACTAGTGTTTGAAGGAACAGCTTAAAAAGAGAATCCTAATGTGATTTCTTTATAATGTATGTGTTCCTTATTTTATCCTAGTGTCTAAACTCTTCTCCATGGCTGGACCCCCAAATAATATTCCTTTACGTGCTAAGGGGTATCTAGAGAGTGGGATAGGTTTAATAACTACCCTAACCCTAACGCGTACCCTAACCCTAACCCCTATCCTAACCCTAACACGTACCCTAATCCTAACCCGTACCCTAAACCGAGCCCTAACCCTAACACTAACCCTAACCCTAACCAATACCCTACGCCCTACCCGAACCCCTCCCCAAACCCGTACCCTAAGCCGTACCCTAAGCCTAACCCTAAGCCTAACCCTAACCCTAGGCTACCCTTGACTGCTTCTGCCTCCAATAGATTTCCTAAGCACTAGTGTTGTAAGGAACAGCTTAAAAAGAGAATCCTAATGTGATTTCTTTATAATGTATGTGTTCCTTATTTTATCCTAGTGTCTAAACTCTTCTCCATGGCTGGACCCCCAAATAATATTCCTTTATGTGCTAAGGGGTATCTAGAGAGTGGGATAGGTTTAATAACTACCCTAACCCTAACGCGTACCCTAACCCTAACCCCTACCCTAACCCTAACACGTACCCTAATCCTAACCCGTACCCTAAACCGAGCCCTAACCCTAACACTAACCCTAACCCTAACCCTAACCCATACCCTACGCCATACCCGAACCCTAAGCCGTACCCTAAGTCTAACCCTAAGCCTAACCCTAACCCTAGGCTACCCTTGACTGCTTCTGCCTCCAATAGATTTCCTAAGCACTAGTGTTTGAAGGAACAGCTTAAAAAGAGAATCCTAATGTGATTTCTTTATAATGTATGTGTTCCTTATTTTATCCTAGTGTCTAAACTCTTTTCCATGGCTGGACCCGCAAATAATATTCCTTTACGTGCTAAGGGGTATCTAGAGAGTGGGATAGGTTTAATAACTACCCTAACCCTAACGCGTACCCTAACCCTAACACCTACCCTAACCCTAACACGTACCCTAATCCTAACCCGTACCCTAAACCGAGCCCTAACCCTAACACTAACCCTAACCCTAACCCTAACCCATACCCTATGCCGTACCCGAACCCCTCCCCGAACCCGTACCCTAAGCCATACCCTAAGCCTAACCCTAAGCCTAACCCTAACCCTAGGCTACCCTTGACTGCTTCTGCCTCCAATAGATTTCCTAAGCACTAGTGTTTGAAGGAACAGCTTAAAAAGAGAATCCTAATGTGATTTCTTTATAATGTATGTGTTCCTTATCTTATCCTAGTGTCTAAACTCTTCTCCATGGCTGGACCCCCAAATAATATTCCTTTACGTGCTAAGGGGTATCTAGAGAGTGGGATAGGTTTAATAACTACCCTAACCCTAACGCGTACCCTAACCCTAACACCTACCCTAACCCTAACACGTACCCTAATCCTAACCCGTACCCTAAACCGAGCCCTAACCCTAACACTAACCCTAACCCTAACCCTAACCCATACCCTACGCCGTACCCGAACCCTAAGCCGTACCCTAAGCCTAACCCTAAGCCTAACCCTAACCCTAGGCTACCCTTGACTGCTTCTGCCTCCAATAGATTTCCTAAGCACTAGTGTTTGAAGGAACAGCTTAAAAAGAGAATCCTAATGTGATTTCTTTATAATGGGTGTGTTCCTTATCTTATCCTAGTGTCTAAACTCTTCTCCATGGCTGGACCCCCAAATAATATTCCTTTACGTGCTAAGGGGTATCTAGAGAGTGGGATAGGTTTAATAACTACCCTAACCCTAACGCGTACCCTAACCCTAACCCCTACCCTAACCCTAACACGTACCCTAATCCTAACCCGTACCCTAAACCGAGCCCTAACCCTAACACTAACCCTAACCCTAACCCTAACCCATACCCTACGCCGTACCCGAAACCCTCCCCGAACCCCTACCCTAAGCCGTACCCTAACCCTTACCCTAAGCCTAACCCTAACCCTAGGCTACCCTTGACTGCTTCTGCCTCCAATAGATTTCCTAAGCACTAGTGTTTTAAGGAACAGCTTAAAAAGAGAATCCTAATGTGATTTCTTTATAATGTATGTGTTCCTTATTTTATCCTAGTGTCTAAACTCTTCTCCATGGCTGGACCCCCAAATAATATTCCTTTACGTGCTAAGGGGTATCTAGAGAGTGGGATAGGTTTAATAACTACCCTAACCCTAACGCGTACCCTAACCCTAACACCTACCCTAACCCTAACACGTACCCTAATCCTAACCCGTACCCTAAACCGAGCCCTAACCCTAACACTAACCCTAACCCTAACCCTAACCCATACCCTACGCCGTACCCGAACCCTAAGCCGTACCCTAAGCCTAACCCTAAGCCTAACCCTAACCCTAGGCTACCCTTGACTGCTTCTGCCTCCAATAGATTTCCTAAGCACTAGTGTTTGAAGGAACAGCTTAAAAAGAGAATCCTAATGTGATTTCTTTATAATGGGTGTGTTCCTTATCTTATCCTAGTGTCTAAACTCTTCTCCATGGCTGGACCCCCAAATAATATTCCTTTACGTGCTAAGGGGTATCTAGAGAGTGGGATAGGTTTAATAACTACCCTAACCCTAACGCGTACCCTAACCCTAACCCCTACCCTAACCCTAACACGTACCCTAATCCTAACCCGTACCCTAAACCGAGCCCTAACCCTAACACTAACCCTAACCCTAACCCTAACCAATACCCTACGCCGTACCCGAACCCCTCCCCAAACCCGTACCCTAAGCCGTACCCTAAGCCTAACCCTAAGCCTAACCCTAACCCTAGGCTACCCTTGACTGCTTCTGCCTCCAATAGATTTCCTAAGCACTAGTGTTGTAAGGAACAGCTTAAAAAGAGAATCCTAATGTGATTTCTTTATAATGTATGTGTTCCTTATTTTATCCTAGTGTCTAAACTCTTCTCCATGGCTGGACCCCCAAATAATATTCCTTTACGTGCTAAGGGGTATCTAGAGAGTGGGATAGGTTTAATAACTACCCTAACCCTAACGCGTACCCTAACCCTAACCCCTACCCTAACCCTAACACGTACCCTAATCCTAACCCGTACCATAAACCGAGCCATAACCCTAACACTAACCCTAACCCTAACCCTAACCCATACCCTACGCCGTACCCGAACCCTAAGCCGTACCCTAAGCCTAACCCTAAGCCTAACCCTAACCCTAGGCTACCCTTGACTGCTTCTGCCTCCAATAGATTTCCTAAGCACTAGTGTTTTAAGGAACAGCTTAAAAAGAGAATCCTAATGTGATTTCTTTATAATGTATGTGTTCCTTATTTTATCCTAGTGTCTAAACTTTTTTCCATGGCTGGACCCGCAAATAATATTCCTTTACGTGCTAAGGGGTATCTAGAGAGTGGGATAGGTTTAATAACTACCCTAACCCTAACGCGTACCCTAACCCTAACACCTACCCTAACCCTAACACGTACCCTAATCCTAACCCGTACCCTAAACCGAGCCCTAACCCTAACACTAACCCTAACCCTAACCCTAACCCATACCCTATGCCGTACCCGAACCCCTCCCCGAACCCGTACCCTAAGCCGTACCCTAAGCCTAACCCTAAGCCTAACCCTAACCCTAGGCTACCCTTGACTGCTTCTGCCTCCAATAGATTTCCTAAGCACTAGTGTTTGAAGGAACAGCTTAAAAAGAGAATCCTAATGTGATTTCTTTATAATGGGTGTGTTCCTTATCTTATCCTAGTGTCTAAACTCTTCTCCATGGCTGGACCCCCAAATAATATTCCTTTACGTGCTAAGGGGTATCTAGAGAGTGGGATAGGTTTAATAACTACCCTAACCCTAACGCGTACCCTAACCCTAACCCCTACCCTAACCCTAACACGTACCCTAATCCTAACCCGTACCCTAAACCGAGCCCTAACCCTAACACTAACCCTAACCCTAACCCTAACCCATACCCTACGCCGTACCGGAACCCCTCCCCGAACCCCTACCCTAAGCCGTACCCTAACCCTAACCCTAAGCCTAACCCTAACCCTAGGCTACCCTTGACTGCTTCTGCCTCCAATAGATTTCCTAAGCACTAGTGTTTGAAGAAACAGCTTAAAAAGAGAATCCTAATGTGATTTCTTTATAATGTATGTGTTCCTTATCTTATCCTAGTGTCTAAACTCTTCTCCATGGCTGGACCCCCAAATAATATTCCTTTTCGTGCTAAGGGGTATCTAGAGAGTGGGATAGGTTTAATAACTACCCTAACCCTAACGCGTACCCTAACCCTAACACCTACCCTAACCCTAACACGTACCCTAATCCTAACCCGTACCCTAAACCGAGCCCTAACCCTAACCCTAACCCTAACCCTAACCCATACCCTACGCCGTACCCGAACCCCTCCCCGAACCCGTACCCTAAGCCGTACCCTAAGCCTAACCCTAAGCCTAACCCTAACCCTAGGCTACCCTTGACTGCTTCTGCCTCCAATAGATTTCCTAAGCACTAGTGTTTTAAGGAACAGCTTAAAAAGAGAATCCTAATGTGATTTCTTTATAATGGGTGTGTTCCTTATCTTATCCTAGTGTGTAAACTCTTCTCCATGGCTGGACCCCCAAATAATATTCCTTTACGTGCTAAGGGGTATCTAGAGAGTGGGATAGGTTTAATAACTACCCTAACCCTAACGCGTACCCTAACCCTAACCCCTACCCTAACCCTAACACGTACCCTAATCCTAACCCGTACCCTAAACCGAGCCCTAACCCTAACACGAACCCTAACCCTAACCCATACCCTACGCCGTACCCGAACCCCTCCCCAAACCCGTACCCTAAGCCGTACCCTAAGCCTAACCCTAAGCCTAACCCTAACCCTAGGCTACCCTTGACTGCTTCTGCCTCCAATAGATTTCCTAAGCACTAGTGTTGTAAGGAACAGCTTAAAAAGAGAATCCTAATGTGATTTCTTTATAATGGGTGTGTTCCTTATCTTATCCTAGTGTCTAAACTCTTCTCCATGGCTGCACCCCCAAATAATATTCCTTTACGTGCTAAGGGGTATCTAGAGAGTGGGATAGGTTTACTAACTACCCTAACCCTAATGCGTACCCTAACCCTAACCCCTACCCTAACCCTAACACGTACCCTAATCCTAACCCGTACCCTAAACCGAGCCCTAACCCTAACACGAACCCTAACCCTAACCCTAACCCATACCCTACACCGTACCCGAACCCCTCCCCGAACCCCTACCCTAAGCCGTACCCTAACCCTAACCCTAAGCCTAACCCTAACCCTAGGCTACCCTTGACTGCTTCTGCCTCCAATAGATTTCCTAAGCACTAGTGTTTGAAGGAACAGCTTAAAAAGAGAATCCTAATGCGATTTCTTTATAATGTATGTGTTCCTTATTTTATCCTAGTGTCTAAACTCTTCTCCATGGCTGGACCCCCAAATAATATTCCTTTACGTGCTAAGGGGTATCTAGAGAGTGGGATAGGTTTAATAACTACCCTAACCCTAACGCGTACCCTAACCCTAACCCCTACCCTAACCCTAACACGTACCCTAATCCTAACCCGTACCCTAAACCGATCCCTAACCCTAACACTAACCCTAACCCTAACCCAAACCCATACCCTACGCCGAACCCGTACCCTAAGCCGTACCCTAAGCCTAACCCTAAGCCTAGCCCTAACCCTAGGCTACCCTTGAGTGCTTCGGTCTCCAATAGATTTCCTAAGAACTAGTGTTTTAAGGAACAGCTTAAAAACAGAATCCTAATGTGATTTCTAACCCGTACCCTAAACCGAGCCCTAACCCTAACACTAACCCTAACCCTAACCCTAACCCATACCCTACGCCGTACCCGAACCCCTCCCCGAACCCGTACCCTAAGCCGTACCCTAAGCCTAACCCTAAGCCTAACCCTAACCCTAGGCTACCCTTGACTGCTTCTGCCTCCAATAGATTTCCTAAGCACTAGTGTTGTAAGGAACAGCTTAAAAAGAGAATCCTAATGTGATTTCTTTATAATGGGTGTGTTCCTTATCTTATCCTAGTGTCTAAACTCTTCTCCATGGCTGCACCCCCAAATAATATTCCTTTACGTGCTAAGGGGTATCTAGAGAGTGGGATAGGTTTACTAACTACCCTAACCCTAATGCGTACCCTAACCCTAACCCCTACCCTAACCCTAACACGTACCCTAATCCTAACCCGTACCCTAAACCGAGCCCTAACCCTAACACGAACCCTAACCCTAACCCTAACCCATACCCTACACCGTACCCGAACCCCTCCCCGAACCCCTACCCTAAGCCGTACCCTAACCCTAACCCTAAGCCTAACCCTAACCCTAGGCTACCCTTGACTGCTTCTGCCTCCAATAGATTTCCTAAGCACTAGTGTTTGAAGGAACAGCTTAAAAAGAGAATCCTAATGCGATTTCTTTATAATGTATGTGTTCCTTATTTTATCCTAGTGTCTAAACTCTTCTCCATGGCTGGACCCCCAAATAATATTCCTTTACGTGCTAAGGGGTATCTAGAGAGTGGGATAGGTTTAATAACTACCCTAACCCTAACGCGTACCCTAATCCTAACCCGTACCCTAAACCGATCCCTAACCCTAACACTAACCCTAACCCTAACCCAAACCCATACCCTACGCCGAACCCGTACCCTAAGCCGTACCCTAAGCCTAACCCTAAGCCTAGCCCTAACCCTAGGCTACCCTTGAGTGCTTCGGTCTCCAATAGATTTCCTAAGAACTAGTGTTTTAAGGAACAGCTTAAAAACAGAATCCTAATGTGATTTCTAACCCGTACCCTAAACCGAGCCCTAACCCTAACACTAACCCTAACCCTAACCCTAACCCATACCCTACGCCGTACCCGAACCCCTCCCCGAACCCGTACCCTAAGCCGTACCCTAAGCCTAACCCTAAGCCTAACCCTAACCCTAGGCTACCCTTGACTGCTTCTGCCTCCAATAGATTTCCTAAGCACTAGTGTTTGAAGGAACAGCTTAAAAAGAGAATCCTAATGTGATTTCTTTATAATGTATGTGTTCCTTATCTTATCCTAGTGTCTAAACTCTTCTCCATGGCTGGACCCCCAAATAATATTCCTTTACGTGCTAAGGGGTAACTAGAGAGTGGGATAGGTTTAATAACTACCCTAACCCTAACGCGTACCCTAACCCTAACCCCTACCCTAACCCTAACACGTACCCTAATCCTAACCCGTACCCTAAACCGAGCCCTAACCCTAACACTAACCCTAACCCTAACCCTAACCCATACCCTACGCCGTACCCGAACCCTAAGCCGTACCCTAAGTCTAACCCTAAGCCTAACCCTAACCCTAGGCTACCCTTGACTGCTTCTGCCTCCAATAGATTTCCTAAGCACTAGTGTTTTAAGGAACAGCTTAAAAAGAGAATCCTAATGTGATTTCTTTATAATGTATGTGTTCCTTATTTTATCCTAGTGTCTAAACTCTTCTCCAAGGCTGGACCCGCAAATAATATTCCTTTACGTGCTAAGGGGTATCTAGAGAGTGGGATAGGTTTAATAACTACCCTAACCCTAACGCGTACCCTAACCCTAACACCTACCCTAACCCTAACACGTACCCTAATCCTAACCCGTACCCTAAACCGAGCCCTAACCCTAACACTCACCCTAACCCTAACCCTAACCCATACCCTATGCCGTACCCGAACCCCTCCCCGAACCCGTACCCTAAGCCAAACCCTAAGCCTAACCCTAAGCCTAACCCTAACCCTAGGCTACCCTTGACTGCTTCTGCCTCCAATAGATTTCCTAAGCACTAGTGTTTTAAGGAACAGCTTAAAAAGAGAATCCTAATGTGACTTCTTTATAATGTATGTGTTCCTTATTTTATCCTAGTGTCTAAACTCTTCTCCATGGCTGGACCCCCAAATAATATTCCTTTACGTGCTAAGGGGTATCTAGAGAGTGGGATAGGTTTAATAACTACCCTAACCCTAACGCGTACCCTAACCCTAACACCTACCCTAACCCTAACACGTACCCTAATCCTAACCCGTACCCTAAACCGAGCCCTAACCCTAACACTAACCCTAACCCTAACCCTAACCCATACCCTACGCCGTACCCGAACCCCTCCCCGAACCCGTACCCTAAGCCGTACCCTAAGCCTAACCCTAAGCCTAACCCTAACCCTAGGCTACCCTTGACTGCTTCTGCCTCCAATAGATTTCCTAAGCACTAGTGTTGTAAGGAACAGCTTAAAAAGAGAATCCTAATGTGATTTCTTTATAATGTATGTGTTCCTTATTTTATCCTAGTGTCTAAACTCTTCTCCATGGCTGGACCCCCAAATAATATTCCTTTACGTGCTAAGGGGTATCTAGAGAGTGGGATAGGTTTAATAACTACCCTAACCCTAACGCGTACCCTAACCCTAACCCCTACCCTAACCCTAACACGTACCCTAATCCTAACCCGTACCATAAACCGAGCCATAACCCTAACACTAACCCTAACCCTAACCCTAACCCATACCCTACGCCGTACCCGAACCCTAAGCCGTACCCTAAGCCTAACCCTAAGCCTAACCCTAACCCTAGGCTACCCTTGACTGCTTCTGCCTCCAATAGATTTCCTAAGCACTAGTGTTTTAAGGAACAGCTTAAAAAGAGAATCCTAATGTGATTTCTTTATAATGTATGTGTTCCTTATTTTATCCTAGTGTCTAAACTTTTTTCCATGGCTGGACCCGCAAATAATATTCCTTTACGTGCTAAGGGGTATCTAGAGAGTGGGATAGGTTTAATAACTACCCTAACCCTAACGCGTACCCTAACCCTAACACCTACCCTAACCCTAACACGTACCCTAATCCTAACCCGTACCCTAAACCGAGCCCTAACCCTAACACTAACCCTAACCCTAACCCTAACCCATACCCTATGCCGTACCCGAACCCCTCCCCGAACCCGTACCCTAAGCCGTACCCTAAGCCTAACCCTAAGCCTAACCCTAACCCTAGGCTACCCTTGACTGCTTCTGCCTCCAATAGATTTCCTAAGCACTAGTGTTTGAAGGAACAGCTTAAAAAGAGAATCCTAATGTGATTTCTTTATAATGGGTGTGTTCCTTATCTTATCCTAGTGTCTAAACTCTTCTCCATGGCTGGACCCCCAAATAATATTCCTTTACGTGCTAAGGGGTATCTAGAGAGTGGGATAGGTTTAATAACTACCCTAACCCTAACGCGTACCCTAACCCTAACCCCTACCCTAACCCTAACACGTACCCTAATCCTAACCCGTACCCTAAACCGAGCCCTAACCCTAACACTAACCCTAACCCTAACCCTAACCCATACCCTACGCCGTACCGGAACCCCTCCCCGAACCCCTACCCTAAGCCGTACCCTAACCCTAACCCTAAGCCTAACCCTAACCCTAGGCTACCCTTGACTGCTTCTGCCTCCAATAGATTTCCTAAGCACTAGTGTTTGAAGAAACAGCTTAAAAAGAGAATCCTAATGTGATTTCTTTATAATGTATGTGTTCCTTATCTTATCCTAGTGTCTAAACTCTTCTCCATGGCTGGACCCCCAAATAATATTCCTTTTCGTGCTAAGGGGTATCTAGAGAGTGGGATAGGTTTAATAACTACCCTAACCCTAACGCGTACCCTAACCCTAACACCTACCCTAACCCTAACACGTACCCTAATCCTAACCCGTACCCTAAACCGAGCCCTAACCCTAACCCTAACCCTAACCCTAACCCATACCCTACGCCGTACCCGAACCCCTCCCCGAACCCGTACCCTAAGCCGTACCCTAAGCCTAACCCTAAGCCTAACCCTAACCCTAGGCTACCCTTGACTGCTTCTGCCTCCAATAGATTTCCTAAGCACTAGTGTTTTAAGGAACAGCTTAAAAAGAGAATCCTAATGTGATTTCTTTATAATGGGTGTGTTCCTTATCTTATCCTAGTGTGTAAACTCTTCTCCATGGCTGGACCCCCAAATAATATTCCTTTACGTGCTAAGGGGTATCTAGAGAGTGGGATAGGTTTAATAACTACCCTAACCCTAACGCGTACCCTAACCCTAACCCCTACCCTAACCCTAACACGTACCCTAATCCTAACCCGTACCCTAAACCGAGCCCTAACCCTAACACGAACCCTAACCCTAACCCATACCCTACGCCGTACCCGAACCCCTCCCCAAACCCGTACCCTAAGCCGTACCCTAAGCCTAACCCTAAGCCTAACCCTAACCCTAGGCTACCCTTGACTGCTTCTGCCTCCAATAGATTTCCTAAGCACTAGTGTTGTAAGGAACAGCTTAAAAAGAGAATCCTAATGTGATTTCTTTATAATGGGTGTGTTCCTTATCTTATCCTAGTGTCTAAACTCTTCTCCATGGCTGCACCCCCAAATAATATTCCTTTACGTGCTAAGGGGTATCTAGAGAGTGGGATAGGTTTACTAACTACCCTAACCCTAATGCGTACCCTAACCCTAACCCCTACCCTAACCCTAACACGTACCCTAATCCTAACCCGTACCCTAAACCGAGCCCTAACCCTAACACGAACCCTAACCCTAACCCTAACCCATACCCTACACCGTACCCGAACCCCTCCCCGAACCCCTACCCTAAGCCGTACCCTAACCCTAACCCTAAGCCTAACCCTAACCCTAGGCTACCCTTGACTGCTTCTGCCTCCAATAGATTTCCTAAGCACTAGTGTTTGAAGGAACAGCTTAAAAAGAGAATCCTAATGCGATTTCTTTATAATGTATGTGTTCCTTATTTTATCCTAGTGTCTAAACTCTTCTCCATGGCTGGACCCCCAAATAATATTCCTTTACGTGCTAAGGGGTATCTAGAGAGTGGGATAGGTTTAATAACTACCCTAACCCTAACGCGTACCCTAACCCTAACCCCTACCCTAACCCTAACACGTACCCTAATCCTAACCCGTACCCTAAACCGATCCCTAACCCTAACACTAACCCTAACCCTAACCCAAACCCATACCCTACGCCGAACCCGTACCCTAAGCCGTACCCTAAGCCTAACCCTAAGCCTAGCCCTAACCCTAGGCTACCCTTGAGTGCTTCGGTCTCCAATAGATTTCCTAAGAACTAGTGTTTTAAGGAACAGCTTAAAAACAGAATCCTAATGTGATTTCTAACCCGTACCCTAAACCGAGCCCTAACCCTAACACTAACCCTAACCCTAACCCTAACCCATACCCTACGCCGTACCCGAACCCCTCCCCGAACCCGTACCCTAAGCCGTACCCTAAGCCTAACCCTAAGCCTAACCCTAACCCTAGGCTACCCTTGACTGCTTCTGCCTCCA
Source organism: Balaenoptera ricei (assembly GCF_028023285.1). NCBI lineage: Eukaryota > Metazoa > Chordata > Mammalia > Artiodactyla > Balaenopteridae > Balaenoptera > Balaenoptera ricei. The sequence continues at coordinate 133,564 of NW_026777653.1, forward strand.
ATAGATTTCCTAAGCACTAGTGTTGTAAGGAACAGCTTAAAAAGAGAATCCTAATGTGATTTCTTTATAATGGGTGTGTTCCTTATCTTATCCTAGTGTCTAAACTCTTCTCCATGGCTGCACCCCCAAATAATATTCCTTTACGTGCTAAGGGGTATCTAGAGAGTGGGATAGGTTTACTAACTACCCTAACCCTAATGCGTACCCTAACCCTAACCCCTACCCTAACCCTAACACGTACCCTAATCCTAACCCGTACCCTAAACCGAGCCCTAACCCTAACACGAACCCTAACCCTAACCCTAACCCATACCCTACACCGTACCCGAACCCCTCCCCGAACCCCTACCCTAAGCCGTACCCTAACCCTAACCCTAAGCCTAACCCTAACCCTAGGCTACCCTTGACTGCTTCTGCCTCCAATAGATTTCCTAAGCACTAGTGTTTGAAGGAACAGCTTAAAAAGAGAATCCTAATGCGATTTCTTTATAATGTATGTGTTCCTTATTTTATCCTAGTGTCTAAACTCTTCTCCATGGCTGGACCCCCAAATAATATTCCTTTACGTGCTAAGGGGTATCTAGAGAGTGGGATAGGTTTAATAACTACCCTAACCCTAACGCGTACCCTAATCCTAACCCGTACCCTAAACCGATCCCTAACCCTAACACTAACCCTAACCCTAACCCAAACCCATACCCTACGCCGAACCCGTACCCTAAGCCGTACCCTAAGCCTAACCCTAAGCCTAGCCCTAACCCTAGGCTACCCTTGAGTGCTTCGGTCTCCAATAGATTTCCTAAGAACTAGTGTTTTAAGGAACAGCTTAAAAACAGAATCCTAATGTGATTTCTAACCCGTACCCTAAACCGAGCCCTAACCCTAACACTAACCCTAACCCTAACCCTAACCCATACCCTACGCCGTACCCGAACCCCTCCCCGAACCCGTACCCTAAGCCGTACCCTAAGCCTAACCCTAAGCCTAACCCTAACCCTAGGCTACCCTTGACTGCTTCTGCCTCCAATAGATTTCCTAAGCACTAGTGTTTGAAGGAACAGCTTAAAAAGAGAATCCTAATGTGATTTCTTTATAATGTATGTGTTCCTTATCTTATCCTAGTGTCTAAACTCTTCTCCATGGCTGGACCCCCAAATAATATTCCTTTACGTGCTAAGGGGTATCTAGAGAGTGGGATAGGTTTAATAACTACCCTAACCCTAACGCGTACCCTAACCCTAACCCCTACCCTAACCCTAACACGTACCCTAATCCTAACCCGTACCCTAAACCGAGCCCTAACCCTAACACTAACCCTAACCCTAACCCTAACCCATACCCTACGCCGTACCCGAACCCTAAGCCGTACCCTAAGTCTAACCCTAAGCCTAACCCTAACCCTAGGCTACCCTTGACTGCTTCTGCCTCCAATAGATTTCCTAAGCACTAGTGTTTTAAGGAACAGCTTAAAAAGAGAATCCTAATGTGATTTCTTTATAATGTATGTGTTCCTTATTTTATCCTAGTGTCTAAACTCTTCTCCAAGGCTGGACCCGCAAATAATATTCCTTTACGTGCTAAGGGGTATCTAGAGAGTGGGATAGGTTTAATAACTACCCTAACCCTAACGCGTACCCTAACCCTAACACCTACCCTAACCCTAACACGTACCCTAATCCTAACCCGTACCCTAAACCGAGCCCTAACCCTAACACTCACCCTAACCCTAACCCTAACCCATACCCTATGCCGTACCCGAACCCCTCCCCGAACCCGTACCCTAAGCCAAACCCTAAGCCTAACCCTAAGCCTAACCCTAACCCTAGGCTACCCTTGACTGCTTCTGCCTCCAATAGATTTCCTAAGCACTAGTGTTTTAAGGAACAGCTTAAAAAGAGAATCCTAATGTGACTTCTTTATAATGTATGTGTTCCTTATTTTATCCTAGTGTCTAAACTCTTCTCCATGGCTGGACCCCCAAATAATATTCCTTTACGTGCTAAGGGGTATCTAGAGAGTGGGATAGGTTTAATAACTACCCTAACCCTAACGCGTACCCTAACCCTAACACCTACCCTAACCCTAACACGTACCCTAATCCTAACCCGTACCCTAAACCGAGCCCTAACCCTAACACTAACCCTAACCCTAACCCTAACCCATACCCTACGCCGTACCCGAACCCCTCCCCGAACCCGTACCCTAAGCCGTACCCTAAGCCTAACCCTAAGCCTAACCCTAACCCTAGGCTACCCTTGACTGCTTCTGCCTCCAATAGATTTCCTAAGCACTAGTGTTTGAAGGAACAGCTTAAAAAGAGAATCCTAATGTGATTTCTTTATAATGTATGTGTTCCTTATTTTATCCTAGTGTCTAAACTCTTCTCCATGGCTGGACCCCCAAATAATATTCCTTTACGTGCTAAGGGGTATCTAGAGAGTGGGATAGGTTTAATAACTACCCTAACCCTAACGCGTACCCTAACCCTAACCCCTACCCTAACCCTAACACGTACCCTAATCCTAACCCGTACCCTAAACCGAGCCCTAACCCTAACACTAACCCTAACCCTAACCCTAACCCATACCCTACGCCGTACCTGAACCCTAAGCCGTACCCTAAGCCTAACCCTAAGCCTAACCCTAACCCTAGGCTACCCTTGACTGCTTCTGCCTCCAATAGATTTCCTAAGCACTAGTGTTTTAAGGAACAGCTTAAAAAGAGAATCCTAATGTGATTTCTTTATAATGTATGTGTTCCTTATTTTATCCTAGTGTCTAAAGTCTTTTCCATGGCTGGACCCGCAAATAATATTCCTTTACGTGCTAAGGGGTATCTAGAGAGTGGGATAGGTTTAATAACTACCCTAACCCTAACACGTACCCTAATCCTAACCCGTACCCTAAACCGAGCCCTAACCCTAACACTAACCCTAACCCTAACCCTAACCCATACCCTACGCCGTACCCGAACCCTAAGCCGTACCCTAAGCCTAACCCTAAGCCTAACCCTAACCCTAGGCTACCCTTGACTGCTTCTGCCTCCAATAGATTTCCTAAGCACTAGTGTTTGAAGGAACAGCTTAAAAAGAGAATCCTAATGTGATTTCTTTATAATGTATGTGTTCCTTATCTTATCCTAGTGTCTAAACTCTTCTCCATGGCTGGACCCCCAAATAATATTCCTTTACGTGCTAAGGGGTATCTAGAGAGTGGGATAGGTTTAATAACTACCCTAACCCTAACGCGTACCCTAACCCTAACCCCTACCCTAACCCTAACACGTACCCTAATCCTAACCCGTACCCTAAACCGAGCCCTAACCCTAACACTAACCCTAACCCTAACCCTAACCCATACCCTACGCCGTACCCGAACCCCTCCCCAAACCCATACCCTAAGCCGTACCCTAAGCCTAACCCTAAGCCTAACCCTAACCCTAGGCTACCCTTGACTGCTTCTGCCTCCAATAGATTTCCTAAGCACTAGTGTTGTAAGGAACAGCTTAAAAAGAGAATCCTAATGTGATTTCTTTATAATGGGTGTGTTCCTTATCTTATCCTAGTGTCTAAACTCTTCTCCATGGCTGCACCCCCAAATAATATTCCTTTACGTGCTAAGGGGTATCTAGAGAGTGGGATAGGTTTACTAACTACCCTAACCCTAATGCGTACCCTAACCCTAACCCCTACCCTAACCCTAACACGTACCCTAATCCTAACCCGTACCCTAAACCGAGCCCTAACCCTAACACGAACCCTAACCCTAACCCTAACCCATACCCTACACCGTACCCGAACCCCTCCCCGAACCCCTACCCTAAGCCGTACCCTAACCCTAACCCTAAGCCTAACCCTAACCCTAGGCTACCCTTGACTGCTTCTGCCTCCAATAGATTTCCTAAGCACTAGTGTTTGAAGGAACAGCTTAAAAAGAGAATCCTAATGCGATTTCTTTATAATGTATGTGTTCCTTATTTTATCCTAGTGTCTAAACTCTTCTCCATGGCTGGACCCCCAAATAATATTCCTTTACGTGCTAAGGGGTATCTAGAGAGTGGGATTGGTTTAATAACTACCCTAACCCTAACGCGTACCCTAACCCTAACCCCTACCCTAACCCTAACACGTACCCTAATCCTAACCCGTACCCTAAACCGATCCCTAACCCTAACACTAACCCTAACCCTAACCCAAACCCATACCCTACGCCGAACCCGTACCCTAAGCCGTACCCTAAGCCTAACCCTAAGCCTAGCCCTAACCCTAGGCTACCCTTGAGTGCTTCGGTCTCCAATAGATTTCCTAAGAACTAGTGTTTTAAGGAACAGCTTAAAAACAGAATCCTAATGTGATTTCTAACCCGTACCCTAAACCGAGCCCTAACCCTAACACTAACCCTAACCCTAACCCTAACCCATACCCTACGCCGTACCCGAACCCCTCCCCGAACCCGTACCCTAAGCCGTACCCTAAGCCTAACCCTAAGCCTAACCCTAACCCTAGGCTACCCTTGACTGCTTCTGCCTCCAATAGATTTCCTAAGCACTAGTGTTTTAAGGAACAGCTTAAAAAGAGAATCCTAATGTGATTTCTTTATAATGTATGTGTTCCTAATTTTATCCTAGTGTCTAAACTCTTCTCCATGGCTGGATCCCCAAATAATATTCCTTTACGTGCTAAGGGGTATCTAGAGAGTGGGATAGGTTTAATAACTACCCTAACCTCTAGCGTACCCTAACCCTAACACCTACCCTAACCCTAACACGTACCCTAATCCTAACCCGTACCCTAAACCGAGTCCTAACCCTAACACTAACCCTAACCCTAACCCTAACCCATACCCTACGCCGTACCCGAACCCCTCCCCGAACCCGTACCCTAAGCCGTACCCTAAGCCTAACCCTAAGCCTAACCCTAACCCTAGGCTACCCTTGACTGCTTCTGCCTCCAATAGATTTCCTAAGCACTAGTGTTTGAAGGAACAGCTTAAAAAGAGAATCCTAATGTGATTTCTTTATAATGTATGTGTTCCTTATTTTATCCTAGTGTCTAAACTCTTCTCCATGGCTGGACCCCCAAATAATATTCCTTTACGTGCTAAGGGGTATCTAGAGAGTGGGATAGGTTTAATAACTACCCTAACCCTAACGCGTACCCTAACCCTAACCCCTACCCTAACCCTAACGCGTACCCTAACCCTAACCCCTACCCTAACCCTAACACGTACCCTATTCCTAACCCGTACCCTAAACCGAGCCCTAACCCTAACACTAACCCTAACCCTAACCCTAACCCATACCCTACGCCGTACCCGAACCCTAAGCCGTACCCTAAGCCTAACCCTAAGCCTAACCCTAACCCTAGGCTACCCTTGACTGCTTCTGCCTCCAATAGATTTCCTAAGCACTAGTGTTTTAAGGAACAGCTTAAAAAGAGAATCCTAATGTGATTTCTTTATAATGTATGTGTTCCTTATTTTATCCTAGTGTCTAAACTCTTTTCCATGGCTGGACCCGCAAATAATATTCCTTTACGTGCTAAGGGGTATCTAGAGAGTGGGATAGGTTTAATAACTACCCTAACCCTAACGCGTACCCTAACCCTAACACCTACCCTAACCCTAACACGTACCCTAATCCTAACCCGTACCCTAAACCGAGCCCTAACCCTAACACTAACCCTAACCCTAACCCATACCCTATGCCGTACCCGAACCCCTCCCCGAACCCGTACCCTAAGCCATACCCTAAGCCTAACCCTAAGCCTAACCCTAACCCTAGGCTACCCTTGACTGCTTCTGCCTCCAATAGATTTCCTAAGCACTAGTGTTTGAAGGAACAGCTTAAAAAGAGAATCCTAATGTGATTTCTTTATAATGTATGTGTTCCTTATCTTATCCTAGTGTCTAAACTCTTCTCCATGGCTGGACCCCCAAATAATATTCCTTTACGTGCTAAGGGGTATCTAGAGAGTGGGATAGGTTTAATAACTACCCTAACCCTAACGCGTACCCTAACCCTAACACCTACCCTAACCCTAACACGTACCCTAATCCTAACCCGTACCCTAAACCGAGCCCTAACCCTAACACTAACCCTAACCCTAACCCTAACCCATACCCTACGCCGTACCCGAACCCTAAGCCGTACCCTAAGCCTAACCCTAAGCCTAACCCTAACCCTAGGCTACCCTTGACTGCTTCTGCCTCCAATAGATTTCCTAAGCACTAGTGTTGTAAGGAACAGCTTAAAAAGAGAATCCTAATGTGATTTCTTTATAATGTATGTGTTCCTTATTTTATCCTAGTGTCTAAACTCTTCTCCATGGCTGGACCCGCAAATAATATTCCTTTACGTGCTGAGGGGTATCTAGAGAGTGGGATAGTTTTAATAACTACCCTAACCCTAACACGTACCCTAATCCTAACCCGTACCCTAAACCGAGCCCTAACCCTAACACTAACCCTAACCCTAACCCTAACCCATACCCTACGCCGTACCCGAACCCTAAGCCGTACCCTAAGCCTAACCCGAAGCCTAACCCTAACCCTAGGCTACCCTTGACTGCTTCTGCCTCCAATAGATTTCCTAAGCACTAGTGTTTGAAGGAACAGCTTAAAAAGAGAATCCTAATGTGATTTCTTTATAATGTATGTGTTCCTTATCTTATCCTAGTGTCTAAACTCTTCTCCATGGCTGGACCCCCAAATAATATTCCTTTACGTGCTAAGGGGTATCTAGAGAGTGGGATAGGTTTAATAACTACCCTAACCCTAACGCGTACCCTAACCCTAACACCTACCCTAACCCTAACACGTACCCTAATCCTAACCCGTACCCTAAACCGAGCCCTAACCCTAACACTAACCCTAACCCTAACCCTAACCCATACCCTACGCCGTACCCGAACCCTAAGCCGTACCCTAACCCTAACCCTAAGCCTAACCCTAACCCTAGGCTACCCTTGACTGCTTCTGCCTCCAATAGATTTCCTAAGCACTAGTGTTTGAAGGAACAGCTTAAAAAGAGAATCCTAATGTGATTTCTTTATAATGGGTGTGTTCCTTATCTTATCCTGGTGTCTAAACTCTTCTCCATGGCTGGACCCCCAAATAATATTCCTTTACGTGCTAAGGGGTATCTAGAGAGTGGGATAGGTTTAATAACTACCCTAACCCTAACGCGTACCCTAACCCTAACCCCTACCCTAACCCTAACACGTACCCTAATCCTAACCCGTACCCTAAACCGAGCCCTAACCCTAACACTAACCCTAACCCTAACCCTAACCCATACCCTACGCCGTACCCGAACCCCTCCCCGAACCCGTACCCTAAGCCGTACCCTAAGCCTAACCCTAAGCCTAACCCTAACCCTAGGCTACCCTTGACTGCTTCTGCCTCCAATAGATTTCCTAAGCACTAGTGTTTTAAGGAACAGCTTAAAAAGAGAATCCTAATGTGATTTCTTTATAATGTATGTGTTCCTAATTTTATCCTAGTGTCTAAACTCTTCTCCATGGCTGGACCCCCAAATAATATTCCTTTACGTGCTAAGGGGTATCTAGAGAGTGGGATAGGTTTAATAACTACCCTAACCTCTAGCGTACCCTAACCCTAACACCTACCCTAACCCTAACACGTACCCTAATCCTAACCCGTACCCTAAACCGAGTCCTAACCCTAACACTAACCCTAACCCTAACCCTAACCCATACCCTACGCCGTACCCGAACCCCTCCCCGAACCCGTACCCTAAGCCGTACCCTAAGCCTAACCCTAAGCCTAACCCTAACCCTAGGCTACCCTTGACTGCTTCTGCCTCCAATAGATTTCCTAAGCACTAGTGTTTGAAGGAACAGCTTAAAAAGAGAATCCTAATGTGATTTCTTTATAATGTATGTGTTCCTTATTTTATCCTAGTGTCTAAACTCTTCTCCATGGCTGGACCCCCAAATAATATTCCTTTACGTGCTAAGGGGTATCTAGAGAGTGGGATAGGTTTAATAACTACCCTAACCCTAACGCGTACCCTAACCCTAACCCCTACCCTAACCCTAACGCGTACCCTAACCCTAACCCCTACCCTAACCCTAACACGTACCCTATTCCTAACCCGTACCCTAAACCGAGCCCTAACCCTAACACTAACCCTAACCCTAACCCTAACCCATACCCTACGCCGTACCCGAACCCTAAGCCGTACCCTAAGCCTAACCCTAAGCCTAACCCTAACCCTAGGCTACCCTTGACTGCTTCTGCCTCCAATAGATTTCCTAAGCACTAGTGTTTTAAGGAACAGCTTAAAAAGAGAATCCTAATGTGATTTCTTTATAATGTATGTGTTCCTTATTTTATCCTAGTGTCTAAACTCTTTTCCATGGCTGGACCCGCAAATAATATTCCTTTACGTGCTAAGGGGTATCTAGAGAGTGGGATAGGTTTAATAACTACCCTAACCCTAACGCGTACCCTAACCCTAACACCTACCCTAACCCTAACACGTACCCTAATCCTAACCCGTACCCTAAACCGAGCCCTAACCCTAACACTAACCCTAACCCTAACCCATACCCTATGCCGTACCCGAACCCCTCCCCGAACCCGTACCCTAAGCCATACCCTAAGCCTAACCCTAAGCCTAACCCTAACCCTAGGCTACCCTTGACTGCTTCTGCCTCCAATAGATTTCCTAAGCACTAGTGTTTGAAGGAACAGCTTAAAAAGAGAATCCTAATGTGATTTCTTTATAATGTATGTGTTCCTTATCTTATCCTAGTGTCTAAACTCTTCTCCATGGCTGGACCCCCAAATAATATTCCTTTACGTGCTAAGGGGTATCTAGAGAGTGGGATAGGTTTAATAACTACCCTAACCCTAACGCGTACCCTAACCCTAACACCTACCCTAACCCTAACACGTACCCTAATCCTAACCCGTACCCTAAACCGAGCCCTAACCCTAACACTAACCCTAACCCTAACCCTAACCCATACCCTACGCCGTACCCGAACCCTAAGCCGTACCCTAAGCCTAACCCTAAGCCTAACCCTAACCCTAGGCTACCCTTGACTGCTTCTGCCTCCAATAGATTTCCTAAGCACTAGTGTTGTAAGGAACAGCTTAAAAAGAGAATCCTAATGTGATTTCTTTATAATGTATGTGTTCCTTATTTTATCCTAGTGTCTAAACTCTTCTCCATGGCTGGACCCGCAAATAATATTCCTTTACGTGCTGAGGGGTATCTAGAGAGTGGGATAGTTTTAATAACTACCCTAACCCTAACACGTACCCTAATCCTAACCCGTACCCTAAACCGAGCCCTAACCCTAACACTAACCCTAACCCTAACCCTAACCCATACCCTACGCCGTACCCGAACCCTAAGCCGTACCCTAAGCCTAACCCGAAGCCTAACCCTAACCCTAGGCTACCCTTGACTGCTTCTGCCTCCAATAGATTTCCTAAGCACTAGTGTTTGAAGGAACAGCTTAAAAAGAGAATCCTAATGTGATTTCTTTATAATGTATGTGTTCCTTATCTTATCCTAGTGTCTAAACTCTTCTCCATGGCTGGACCCCCAAATAATATTCCTTTACGTGCTAAGGGGTATCTAGAGAGTGGGATAGGTTTAATAACTACCCTAACCCTAACGCGTACCCTAACCCTAACACCTACCCTAACCCTAACACGTACCCTAATCCTAACCCGTACCCTAAACCGAGCCCTAACCCTAACACTAACCCTAACCCTAACCCTAACCCATACCCTACGCCGTACCCGAACCCTAAGCCGTACCCTAACCCTAACCCTAAGCCTAACCCTAACCCTAGGCTACCCTTGACTGCTTCTGCCTCCAATAGATTTCCTAAGCACTAGTGTTTGAAGGAACAGCTTAAAAAGAGAATCCTAATGTGATTTCTTTATAATGGGTGTGTTCCTTATCTTATCCTGGTGTCTAAACTCTTCTCCATGGCTGGACCCCCAAATAATATTCCTTTACGTGCTAAGGGGTATCTAGAGAGTGGGATAGGTTTAATAACTACCCTAACCCTAACGCGTACCCTAACCCTAACCCCTACCCTAACCCTAACACGTACCCTAATCCTAACCCGTACCCTAAAACGAGCCCTAACCCTAACACTAACCCTAACCCTAACCCTAACCCATACCCTACGCCGTACCCGAACCCCTCCCCGAACCCCTACCCTAAGCCGTACCCTAAGCCTAACCCTAAGCCTAACCCTAACCCTAGGCTACCCTTGACTGCTTCTGCCTCCAATAGATTTCCTAAGCACTAGTGTTGTAAGGAACAGCTTAAAAAGAGAATCCTAATGTGATTTCTTTATAATGTATGTGTTCCTTATTTTATCCTAGTGTCTAAACTCTTCTCCATGGCTGGACCCCCAAATAATATTCCTTTACGTGCTAAGGGGTATCTAGAGAGTGGGATAGGTTTAATAACTACCCTAACCCTAACGCGTACCCTAACCCTAACCCCTACCCTAACCCTAACACGTACCCTAATCCTAACCCGTACCCTAAACCGAGCCCTAACCCTAACACTAACCCTAACCCTAACCCTAACCCATACCCTACGCCATACCCGAACCCTAAGCCGTACCCTAAGTCTAACCCTAAGCCTAACCCTAACCCTAGGCTACCCTTGACTGCTTCTGCCTCCAATAGATTTCCTAAGCACTAGTGTTTGAAGGAACAGCTTAAAAAGAGAATCCTAATGTGATTTCTTTATAATGTATGTGTTCCTTATTTTATCCTAGTGTCTAAACTCTTTTCCATGGCTGGACCCGCAAATAATATTCCTTTACGTGCTAAGGGGTATCTAGAGAGTGGGATAGGTTTAATAACTACCCTAACCCTAACGCGTACCCTAACCCTAACACCTACCCTAACCCTAACACGTACCCTAATCCTAACCCGTACCCTAAACCGAGCCCTAACCCTAACACTAACCCTAACCCTAACCCTAACCCATACCCTATGCCGTACCCGAACCCCTCCCCGAACCCGTACCCTAAGCCATACCCTAAGCCTAACCCTAAGCCTAACCCTAACCCTAGGCTACCCTTGACTGCTTCTGCCTCCAATAGATTTCCTAAGCACTAGTGTTTGAAGGAACAGCTTAAAAAGAGAATCCTAATGTGATTTCTTTATAATGTATGTGTTCCTTATCTTATCCTAGTGTCTAAACTCTTCTCCATGGCTGAACCCCCAAATAATATTCCTTTACGTGCTAAGGGGTATCTAGAGAGTGGGATAGGTTTAATAACTACCCTAACCCTAACGCGTACCCTAACCCTAACACCTACCCTAAGCCTAACACGTACCCTAATCCTAACCCGTACCCTAAACCGAGCCCTAACCCTAACACTAACCCTAACCCTAACCCTAACCCATACCCTACGCCGTACCCGAACCCTAAGCCGTACCCTAACCCTAACCCTAAGCCTAACCCTAACCCTAGGCTACCCTTGACTGCTTCTGCCTCCAATAGATTTCCTAAGCACTAGTGTTTTAAGGAACAGCTTAAAAAGAGAATCCTAATGTGATTTCTTTATAATGTATGTGTTCCTTATTTTATCCTAGTGTCTAAACTCTTCTCCATGGCTGGACCCCCAAATAATATTCCTTTACGTGCTAAGGGGTATCTAGAGAGTGGGATAGGTTTAATAACTACCCTAACCCTAACGCGTACCCTAACCCTAACACCTACCCTAACCCTAACACGTACCCTAATCCTAACCCGTACCCTAAACCGAGCCCTAACCCTAACCCTAACCCTAACCCTAACCCATACCCTACGCCGTACCCGAACCCTAAGCCGTACCCTAAGCCTAACCCTAAGCCTAACCCTAACCCTAGGCTACCCTTGACTGCTTCTGCCTCCAATAGATTTCCTAAGCACTAGTGTTTGAAGGAACAGCTTAAAAAGAGAATCCTAATGTGATTTCTTTATAATGGGTGTGTTCCTTATCTTATCCTAGTGTCTAAACTCTTCTCCATGGCTGGACCCCCAAATAATATTCCTTTACGTGCTAAGGGGTATCTAGAGAGTGGGATAGGTTTAATAACTACCCTAACCCTAACGCGTACCCTAACCCTAACCCCTACCCTAACCCTAACACGTACCCTAATCCTAACCCGTACCCTAAACCGAGCCCTAACCCTAACACTAACCCTAACCCTAACCCTAACCAATACCCTACGCCGTACCCGAACCCCTCCCCAAACCCGTACCCTAAGCCGTACCCTAAGCCTAACCCTAAGCCTAACCCTAACCCTAGGCTACCCTTGACTGCTTCTGCCTCCAATAGATTTCCTAAGCACTAGTGTTGTAAGGAACAGCTTAAAAAGAGAATCCTAATGTGATTTCTTTATAATGTATGTGTTCCTTATTTTATCCTAGTGTCTAAACTCTTCTCCATGGCTGGACCCCCAAATAATATTCCTTTACGTGCTAAGGGGTATCTAGAGAGTGGGATAGGTTTAATAACTACCCTAACCCTAACGCGTACCCTAACCCTAACCCCTACCCTAACCCTAACACGTACCCTAATCCTAACCCGTACCCTAAACCGAGCCATAACCCTAACACTAACCCTAACCCTAACCCTAACCCATACCCTACGCCGTACCCGAACCCTAAGCCGTACCCTAAGCCTAACCCTAAGCCTAACCCTAACCCTAGGCTACCCTTGACTGCTTCTGCCTCCAATAGATTTCCTAAGCACTAGTGTTTTAAGGAACAGCTTAAAAAGAGAATCCTAATGTGATTTCTTTATAATGTATGTGTTCCTTATTTTATCCTAGTGTCTAAACTCTTTTCCATGGCTGGACCCGCAAATAATATTCCTTTACGTGCTAAGGGGTATCTAGAGAGTGGGATAGGTTTAATAACTACCCTAACCCTAACGCGTACCCTAACCCTAACACCTACCCTAACCCTAACACGTACCCTAATCCTAACCCGTACCCTAAACCGAGCCCTAACCCTAACACTAACCCTAACCCTAACCCTAACCCATACCCTATGCCGTACCCGAACCCCTCCCCGAACCCGTACCCTAAGCCGTACCCTAAGCCTAACCCTAAGCCTAACCCTAACCCTAGGCTACCCTTGACTGCTTCTGCCTCCAATAGATTTCCTAAGCACTAGTGTTTGAAGGAACAGCTTAAAAAGAGAATCCTAATGTGATTTCTTTATAATGTATGTGTTCCTTATCTTATCCTAGTGTCTAAACTCTTCTCCATGGCTGGACCCCCAAATAATATTCCTTTACGTGCTAAGGGGTATCTAGAGAGTGGGATAGGTTTAATAACTACCCTAACCCTAACGCGTACCCTAACCCTAACACCTACCCTAACCCTAACACGTACCCTAATCCTAACCCGTACCCTAAACCGAGCCCTAACCCTAACACTAACCCTAACCCTAACCCTAACCCATACCCTACGCCGTACCCGAACCCCTCCCCGAACCCCTACCCTAAGCCGTACCCTAAGCCTAACCCTAAGCCTAACCCTAACCCTAGGCTACCCTTGACTGCTTCTGCCTCCAATAGATTTCCTAAGCACTAGTGTTGTAAGGAACAGCTTAAAAAGAGAATCCTAATGTGATTTCTTTATAATGTATGTGTTCCTTATTTTATCCTAGTGTCTAAACTCTTCTCCATGGCTGGACCCCCAAATAATATTCCTTTACGTGCTAAGGGGTATCTAGAGAGTGGGATAGGTTTAATAACTACCCTAACCCTAACGCGTACCCTAACCCTAACCCCTACCCTAACCCTAACACGTACCCTAATCCTAACCCGTACCCTAAACCGAGCCCTAACCCTAACACTAACCCTAACCCTAACCCTAACCCATACCCTACGCCATACCCGAACCCTAAGCCGTACCCTAAGTCTAACCCTAAGCCTAACCCTAACCCTAGGCTACCCTTGACTGCTTCTGCCTCCAATAGATTTCCTAAGCACTAGTGTTTGAAGGAACAGCTTAAAAAGAGAATCCTAATGTGATTTCTTTATAATGTATGTGTTCCTTATTTTATCCTAGTGTCTAAACTCTTTTCCATGGCTGGACCCGCAAATAATATTCCTTTACGTGCTAAGGGGTATCTAGAGAGTGGGATAGGTTTAATAACTACCCTAACCCTAACGCGTACCCTAACCCTAACACCTACCCTAACCCTAACACGTACCCTAATCCTAACCCGTACCCTAAACCGAGCCCTAACCCTAACACTAACCCTAACCCTAACCCTAACCCATACCCTATGCCGTACCCGAACCCCTCCCCGAACCCGTACCCTAAGCCATACCCTAAGCCTAACCCTAAGCCTAACCCTAACCCTAGGCTACCCTTGACTGCTTCTGCCTCCAATAGATTTCCTAAGCACTAGTGTTTGAAGGAACAGCTTAAAAAGAGAATCCTAATGTGATTTCTTTATAATGTATGTGTTCCTTATCTTATCCTAGTGTCTAAACTCTTCTCCATGGCTGAACCCCCAAATAATATTCCTTTACGTGCTAAGGGGTATCTAGAGAGTGGGATAGGTTTAATAACTACCCTAACCCTAACGCGTACCCTAACCCTAACACCTACCCTAACCCTAACACGTACCCTAATCCTAACCCGTACCCTAAACCGAGCCCTAACCCTAACACTAACCCTAACCCTAACCCATACCCTACGCCGTACCCGAACCCTAAGCCGTACCCTAAGCCTAACCCTAAGCCTAACCCTAATCCTAGGCTACCCTTGACTGCTTCTGCCTCCAATAGATTTCCTAAGCACTAGTGTTTGAAGGAACAGCTTAAAAAGAGAATCCTAATGTGATTTCTTTATAATGGGTGTGTTCCTTATCTTATCCTAGTGTCTAAACTCTTCTCCATGGCTGGACCCCCAAATAATATTCCTTTACGTGCTAAGGGGTATCTAGAGAGTGGGATAGGTTTAATAACTACCCTAACCCTAACGCGTACCCTAACCCTAACCCCTACCCTAACCCTAACACGTACCCTAATCCTAACCCGTACCCTAAACCGAGCCCTAACCCTAACACAAACCCTAACCCTAACCCTAACCCATACCCTACGCCGTACCCGAAACCCTCCCCGAACCCCTACCCTAAGCCGTACCCTAACCCTAACCCTAAGCCTAACCCTAACCCTAGGCTACCCTTGACTGCTTCTGCCTCCAATAGATTTCCTAAGCACTAGTGTTTTAAGGAACAGCTTAAAAAGAGAATCCTAATGTGATTTCTTTATAATGTATGTGTTCCTTATTTTATCCTAGTGTCTAAACTCTTCTCCATGGCTGGACCCCCAAATAATATTCCTTTACGTGCTAAGGGGTATCTAGAGAGTGGGATAGGTTTAATAACTACCCTAACCCTAACGCGTACCCTAACCCTAACACCTACCCTAACCCTAACACGTACCCTAATCCTAACCCGTACCCTAAACCGAGCCCTAACCCTAACACTAACCCTAACCCTAACCCTAACCCATACCCTACGCCGTACCCGAACCCTAAGCCGTACCCTAAGCCTAACCCTAAGCCTAACCCTAACCCTAGGCTACCCTTGACTGCTTCTGCCTCCAATAGATTTCCTAAGCACTAGTGTTTGAAGGAACAGCTTAAAAAGAGAATCCTAATGTGATTTCTTTATAATGGGTGTGTTCCTTATCTTATCCTAGTGTCTAAACTCTTCTCCATGGCTGGACCCCCAAATAATATTCCTTTACGTGCTAAGGGGTATCTAGAGAGTGGGATAGGTTTAATAACTACCCTAACCCTAACGCGTACCCTAACCCTAACCCCTACCCTAACCCTAACACGTACCCTAATCCTAACCCGTACCCTAAACCGAGCCCTAACCCTAACACTAACCCTAACCCTAACCCTAACCAATACCCTACGCCGTACCCGAACCCCTCCCCAAACCCGTACCCTAAGCCGTACCCTAAGCCTAACCCTAAGCCTAACCCTAACCCTAGGCTACCCTTGACTGCTTCTGCCTCCAATAGATTTCCTAAGCACTAGTGTTGTAAGGAACAGCTTAAAAAGAGAATCCTAATGTGATTTCTTTATAATGTATGTGTTCCTTATTTTATCCTAGTGTCTAAACTCTTCTCCATGGCTGGACCCCCAAATAATATTCCTTTACGTGCTAAGGGGTATCTAGAGGGTGGGATAGGTTTAATAACTACCCTAACCCTAACGCGTACCCTAACCCTAACCCCTACCCTAACCCTAACACGTACCCTAATCCTAACCCGTACCCTAAACCGAGCCATAACCCTAACACTAACCCTAACCCTAACCCTAACCCATACCCTACGCCGTACCCGAACCCTAAGCCGTACCCTAAGCCTAACCCTAAGCCTAACCCTAACCCTAGGCTACCCTTGACTGCTTCTGCCTCCAATAGATTTCCTAAGCACTAGTGTTTTAAGGAACAGCTTAAAAAGAGAATCCTAATGTGATTTCTTTATAATGTATGTGTTCCTTATTTTATCCTAGTGTCTAAACTCTTTTCCATGGCTGGACCCGCAAATAATATTCCTTTACGTGCTAAGGGGTATCTAGAGAGTGGGATAGGTTTAATAACTACCCTAACCCTAACGCGTACCCTAACCCTAACACCTACCCTAACCCTAACACGTACCCTAATCCTAACCCGTACCCTAAACCGAGCCCTAACCCTAACACTAACCCTAACCCTAACCCTAACCCATACCCTATGCCGTACCCGAACCCCTCCCCGAACCCGTACCCTAAGCCGTACCCTAAGCCTAACCCTAAGCCTAACCCTAACCCTAGGCTACCCTTGACTGCTTCTGCCTCCAATAGATTTCCTAAGCACTAGTGTTTGAAGGAACAGCTTAAAAAGAGAATCCTAATGTGATTTCTTTATAATGGGTGTGTTCCTTATCTTATCCTAGTGTCTAAACTCTTCTCCATGGCTGGACCCCCAAATAATATTCCTTTACGTGCTAAGGGGTATCTAGAGAGTGGGATAGGTTTAATAACTACCCTAACCCTAACGCGTACCCTAACCCTAACCCCTACCCTAACCCTAACACGTACCCTAATCCTAACCCGTACCCTAAACCGAGCCCTAACCCTAACACTAACCCTAACCCTAACCCTAACCCATACCCTACGCCGTACCAGAACCCCTCCCCGAACCCCTACCCTAAGCCGTACCCTAACCCTAACCCTAAGCCTAACCCTAACCCTAGGCTACCCTTGACTGCTTCTGCCTCCAATAGATTTCCTAAGCACTAGTGTTTGAAGAAACAGCTTAAAAAGAGAATCCTAATGTGATTTCTTTATAATGTATGTGTTCCTTATCTTATCCTAGTGTCTAAACTCTTCTCCATGGCTGGACCCCCAAATAATATTCCTTTTCGTGCTAAGGGGTATCTAGAGAGTGGGATAGGTTTAATAACTACCCTAACCCTAACGCGTACCCTAACCCTAACACCTACCCTAACCCTAACACGTACCCTAATCCTAACCCGTACCCTAAACCGAGCCCTAACCCTAACCCTAACCCTAACCCTAACCCATACCCTACGCCGTACCCGAACCCCTCCCCGAACCCGTACCCTAAGCCGTACCCTAAGCCTAACCCTAAGCCTAACCCTAACCCTAGGCTACCCTTGACTGCTTCTGCCTCCAATAGATTTCCTAAGCACTAGTGTTTTAAGGAACAGCTTAAAAAGAGAATCCTAATGTGATTTCTTTATAATGGGTGTGTTCCTTATCTTATCCTAGTGTGTAAACTCTTCTCCATGGCTGGACCCCCAAATAATATTCCTTTACGTGCTAAGGGGTATCTAGAGAGTGGGATAGGTTTAATAACTACCCTAACCCTAACGCGTACCCTAACCCTAACCCCTACCCTAACCCTAACACGTACCCTAATCCTAACCCGTACCCTAAACCGAGCCCTAACCCTAACACGAACCCTAACCCTAACCCATACCCTACGCCGTACCCGAACCCCTCCCCAAACCCGTACCCTAAGCCGTACCCTAAGCCTAACCCTAAGCCTAACCCTAACCCTAGGCTACCCTTGACTGCTTCTGCCTCCAATAGATTTCCTAAGCACTAGTGTTGTAAGGAACAGCTTAAAAAGAGAATCCTAATGTGATTTCTTTATAATGGGTGTGTTCCTTATCTTATCCTAGTGTCTAAACTCTTCTCCATGGCTGCACCCCCAAATAATATTCCTTTACGTGCTAAGGGGTATCTAGAGAGTGGGATAGGTTTACTAACTACCCTAACCCTAATGCGTACCCTAACCCTAACCCCTACCCTAACCCTAACACGTACCCTAATCCTAACCCGTACCCTAAACCGAGCCCTAACCCTAACACGAACCCTAACCCTAACCCTAACCCATACCCTACACCGTACCCGAACCCCTCCCCGAACCCCTACCCTAAGCCGTACCCTAACCCTAACCCTAAGCCTAACCCTAACCCTAGGCTACCCTTGACTGCTTCTGCCTCCAATAGATTTCCTAAGCACTAGTGTTTGAAGGAACAGCTTAAAAAGAGAATCCTAATGCGATTTCTTTATAATGTATGTGTTCCTTATTTTATCCTAGTGTCTAAACTCTTCTCCATGGCTGGACCCCCAAATAATATTCCTTTACGTGCTAAGGGGTATCTAGAGAGTGGGATAGGTTTAATAACTACCCTAACCCTAACGCGTACCCTAACCCTAACCCCTACCCTAACCCTAACACGTACCCTAATCCTAACCCGTACCCTAAACCGATCCCTAACCCTAACACTAACCCTAACCCTAACCCAAACCCATACCCTACGCCGAACCCGTACCCTAAGCCGTACCCTAAGCCTAACCCTAAGCCTAGCCCTAACCCTAGGCTACCCTTGAGTGCTTCGGTCTCCAATAGATTTCCTAAGAACTAGTGTTTTAAGGAACAGCTTAAAAACAGAATCCTAATGTGATTTCTAACCCGTACCCTAAACCGAGCCCTAACCCTAACACTAACCCTAACCCTAACCCTAACCCATACCCTACGCCGTACCCGAACCCCTCCCCGAACCCGTACCCTAAGCCGTACCCTAAGCCTAACCCTAAGCCTAACCCTAACCCTAGGCTACCCTTGACTGCTTCTGCCTCCAATAGATTTCCTAAGCACTAGTGTTGTAAGGAACAGCTTAAAAAGAGAATCCTAATGTGATTTCTTTATAATGGGTGTGTTCCTTATCTTATCCTAGTGTCTAAACTCTTCTCCATGGCTGCACCCCCAAATAATATTCCTTTACGTGCTAAGGGGTATCTAGAGAGTGGGATAGGTTTACTAACTACCCTAACCCTAATGCGTACCCTAACCCTAACCCCTACCCTAACCCTAACACGTACCCTAATCCTAACCCGTACCCTAAACCGAGCCCTAACCCTAACACGAACCCTAACCCTAACCCTAACCCATACCCTACACCGTACCCGAACCCCTCCCCGAACCCCTACCCTAAGCCGTACCCTAACCCTAACCCTAAGCCTAACCCTAACCCTAGGCTACCCTTGACTGCTTCTGCCTCCAATAGATTTCCTAAGCACTAGTGTTTGAAGGAACAGCTTAAAAAGAGAATCCTAATGCGATTTCTTTATAATGTATGTGTTCCTTATTTTATCCTAGTGTCTAAACTCTTCTCCATGGCTGGACCCCCAAATAATATTCCTTTACGTGCTAAGGGGTATCTAGAGAGTGGGATAGGTTTAATAACTACCCTAACCCTAACGCGTACCCTAATCCTAACCCGTACCCTAAACCGATCCCTAACCCTAACACTAACCCTAACCCTAACCCAAACCCATACCCTACGCCGAACCCGTACCCTAAGCCGTACCCTAAGCCTAACCCTAAGCCTAGCCCTAACCCTAGGCTACCCTTGAGTGCTTCGGTCTCCAATAGATTTCCTAAGAACTAGTGTTTTAAGGAACAGCTTAAAAACAGAATCCTAATGTGATTTCTAACCCGTACCCTAAACCGAGCCCTAACCCTAACACTAACCCTAACCCTAACCCTAACCCATACCCTACGCCGTACCCGAACCCCTCCCCGAACCCGTACCCTAAGCCGTACCCTAAGCCTAACCCTAAGCCTAACCCTAACCCTAGGCTACCCTTGACTGCTTCTGCCTCCAATAGATTTCCTAAGCACTAGTGTTTGAAGGAACAGCTTAAAAAGAGAATCCTAATGTGATTTCTTTATAATGTATGTGTTCCTTATCTTATCCTAGTGTCTAAACTCTTCTCCATGGCTGGACCCCCAAATAATATTCCTTTACGTGCTAAGGGGTATCTAGAGAGTGGGATAGGTTTAATAACTACCCTAACCCTAACGCGTACCCTAACCCTAACCCCTACCCTAACCCTAACACGTACCCTAATCCTAACCCGTACCCTAAACCGAGCCCTAACCCTAACACTAACCCTAACCCTAACCCTAACCCATACCCTACGCCGTACCCGAACCCTAAGCCGTACCCTAAGTCTAACCCTAAGCCTAACCCTAACCCTAGGCTACCCTTGACTGCTTCTGCCTCCAATAGATTTCCTAAGCACTAGTGTTTTAAGGAACAGCTTAAAAAGAGAATCCTAATGTGATTTCTTTATAATGTATGTGTTCCTTATTTTATCCTAGTGTCTAAACTCTTCTCCAAGGCTGGACCCGCAAATAATATTCCTTTACGTGCTAAGGGGTATCTAGAGAGTGGGATAGGTTTAATAACTACCCTAACCCTAACGCGTACCCTAACCCTAACACCTACCCTAACCCTAACACGTACCCTAATCCTAACCCGTACCCTAAACCGAGCCCTAACCCTAACACTCACCCTAACCCTAACCCTAACCCATACCCTATGCCGTACCCGAACCCCTCCCCGAACCCGTACCCTAAGCCAAACCCTAAGCCTAACCCTAAGCCTAACCCTAACCCTAGGCTACCCTTGACTGCTTCTGCCTCCAATAGATTTCCTAAGCACTAGTGTTTTAAGGAACAGCTTAAAAAGAGAATCCTAATGTGACTTCTTTATAATGTATGTGTTCCTTATTTTATCCTAGTGTCTAAACTCTTCTCCATGGCTGGACCCCCAAATAATATTCCTTTACGTGCTAAGGGGTATCTAGAGAGTGGGATAGGTTTAATAACTACCCTAACCCTAACGCGTACCCTAACCCTAACACCTACCCTAACCCTAACACGTACCCTAATCCTAACCCGTACCCTAAACCGAGCCCTAACCCTAACACTAACCCTAACCCTAACCCTAACCCATACCCTACGCCGTACCCGAACCCCTCCCCGAACCCGTACCCTAAGCCGTACCCTAAGCCTAACCCTAAGCCTAACCCTAACCCTAGGCTACCCTTGACTGCTTCTGCCTCCAATAGATTTCCTAAGCACTAGTGTTTGAAGGAACAGCTTAAAAAGAGAATCCTAATGTGATTTCTTTATAATGTATGTGTTCCTTATTTTATCCAAGTGTCTAAACTCTT